>NC_072737.1:131894213-132194213 GCF_026930045.1 Uloborus diversus
ATCCTGAACTTTTCATTGACTGACTGCAGTAATTTCTTTAAGGAGCTCCGCGGTGTCTGCGTGTTTAAAAGTTAAATTTTCGTAAGTGACTTTTTTACTGTTGCTCCGTTTATGATCGACTTTTCTTTTTATCGCTCCGACTTCAGTCCTACTGTTTTTACGAAACAATAAAGAAGTGGATACCGGTACATTTTGATGCAATTATATATTACTTACCCGTCAATTTGAAGCTTTAATTAAAGTAAACGGCCGAGTGTTAAAAAAGTGCGGGAAAAGCCGAATTTCCTAATTCGCAAATTGTTTGTATGATTACAAGTGAAATGGAGCTCTATTGAAACAGAAAGGCAAAAAAGGAAGATAAAATATATAACATAATACAAACCCTTTAGTTTACTTATTTCGTTATTTATTTAGTTTAATTATTTTATTATGAATTTTATGTCCCATATTTAAGAACAAATTTATTTTAGTTCTCTGCTCTTATAGTCTATTTCCTTTTTTTTCAAAATCAAACATCTGCCCCTGCTTATGCAAAAATGCATGTCAGCTGCTGATTATTTTCAACTAAACCTAATTTAACATTTGCTTTGCTTTTTGTATCATAGTTTATGACAACAGGAACTGAAAGTGTTAGTATTTTCAAATGATAAATGGATGCTCTCAAAGGAATGTTTTCGTTTTTGACAAAACAAATCTCTAACAAAAATGGTTTTATTGCACCAAAATATGAGTTTTATTATTATTGTTATTTTTTTTTTTATTTTTTATTGTTATTATTTTGCGATCGCTATATTGCATTTTATTCTTTCACACTTGAAATTTTTATTACTGTATTGTTGAAAGGTGTTTTTTTTTTTTGTTTGTATTTTTTTTTTTTTTTTTTTGTATTTAGTACCTTTGTTTCCACTAGTTTATTTTTCATATTGAAAATTGTCAGTTTGTTTCTTTCGTTTTGTTATTTGACTCGGTCTTTCATTAAAACCTTTTAATAATTCAAAAGTACTGTTAGTTTATTTTTGGGACAGTTTTAAATCAAAAATAGTTAGTTTATTTTACATTACAAATAAATTTAATGCTAAATCTGTTTCCTCTTGACGTCTGTTGAGTCTTATCTCTTCCTATTTTTTCCTACTTTTTTAACTGATTTTTTTCCTAATTTTTTAATTTTTGATCCTTATTTCCTACTTTTTTTCCCCAAAAAACCACTTCGGGGTCTGAATATGTGTAAGTACACAAAACTGTTATTTGAGCTCATGTATAGAAAATAAAGTTTATAGTCTTTGAAGTTGAACGAAAAGGTCATGGATTATGGTATCGGTTCTTATTTAAAAGAAAAGGTATTATCAATGCGTGAAGTTTTTTTGTCTGACCCCTTTTTTGAAAAATATTTAAATTTTATATTTAAAATTTAGAATTAAAAAAAATCAAAAAGGAAGAAACAGATAGTAAATGTCATAATATGCACTCTAAAATTATCATAATAGTTCATTTTATTCTTAAAACTATTAATATAGTTGATGTTTGTTATAACAAGACCTGTCAGCATAACAAAATTGGTCACTACAATTCAAAGTAGCTAACGTTGAATAGTTACGTTACATGCTGTTGGCTTTCAGCCACATGTTTTGCTTTTTCACTATATGTTCAGTGCTGTATCTTGCAAGAAGCAAGTTGTGTTTTAAAATGTGTGTGAATAAAAGGTTTTTATTAAAAGTTTTCACTCTGCTGATTTAAAACAGATAAGTTACATTGATTTCATAATAGGTTATGGGGCCCAGTCCCATCTTAAGTTAAACTTAGATATTTCTGAATTTAAACTTCAACTTTGAAGTTGATCTTGAATGTGTTTAAAAGTGAACTTAGTTATTTTAGAAATTGACTTTGACATTTTGAAAATTGAACTTAGTTTTTTGGAGGCTTACTTTGATATTGTGGAATTTAGACTTTGCTATTTTTATGCATTTATTATACACACCTTGTTGAAACTTAAGAACATATTATATAAGTATAGCAGTTAATGAACTATACTCATCTACTTTATCATTCCCTAAACTAAATGCTGATAGTTGGATACAGTGGAAATTCAATATGGAAATGTTATTGTGTCATCAAGGTTTATTTGGTTTTATAGATGGTACTGTGAAAGATTTGGGTGACAAAACTGATGAAAAATCTCTTTTAGAGTTCAATAAACAAAATCAAAGGGCAATATTTACAATTGCATTACGCATTGAATTAGAACAGCAAACATTAGTAATTGGAATAAAAGACCCTAAAGACATTTGGGAAACATTGAAAAATGTGTATGAGCAAACTTCAAGGGCAAGAATAGCTACCCTCAGAACAGAATTTTTACAGATTAAGTACCAACCACCTGAGTCGATGGCAGTCTACCCTGGGAGACTAAAGCAAGCAAAAGATAGATTGGAGTCAGCTGGGAAAATAATTGATGAAGCAGAATACGCTTATCAGATGTTGATGCAGCTTCCTTCCGAATATGAAATGGTTGTTCAGCAACTATATCAAATCAGCAATACAGATTTTAAATCAGATACAGTGCGCAAAACATTGTTGTCTGAATACGACAGATTAAAATGCGAATGTCATACTCAAAATAATCCTAATGTTATGGTAGCTGAAGGTTTAAGAATCACAGATGAAAGTGTTAGGCCTAAACATAGAAACAAACCACGATCGTTTGATAGGAAGAGGATTCCAAAGTGTTTTAAATGTGGCAAACTGGGTCATATTACCCCAAATTATTATTCTAGGAAAAATGTCGACTCTGTTAATAAGAATTTTACCCCCCAATCAGACTCTTTTTATGTCAGCATTCAAGTTAACACCTGTGATGTAGAGACTGGGAGTAATATAAAATTTGCCATAGATTCAGGAGGGTCCCACTATTTTATCTCTGACTAGTCGCTTTTAGAAAATTTTACACCTTTAAGAATGATAGTGGGTTCTGTTAGTGAAAAAGTGGAAGTACGAGTATATGGTTACGGTACAATTAGGTTAACCTTCACCTGTTATGGGGAGAAAAAGAATTTAACATTGAAGAAAGTATTTCGGGGACCATCCCTCAAAAGAAATTTAATATCAGGATGTCAGATAGACTTACACAAATATTGGATAAAAATCATGAAGGGTAAATGCGAAGTTTACACTCCTTGCAGTGGCTTACCTGAAGAATAACTTATATATTTTAAACGGCAGTGTTTGTTTAAGAGATGTTTCTACTGATATGAATGCTGTAGTGGCTGAAAATAGTAATCCGCAAAATAGTAATAATATTATGACATGGCACAAGTGATTTGGACATCAAAATTTCAACTCTTTAAAACTCATGAAGAAACAGGAATTAGTGTATGGTCTCGATAATTAAGAAGGTAACTCTGAACAATGTGATACTTGTATTCGAGCAAAAATTACTCGAGCTAGTTTTCCTGCAATTAAAGATAGAGCTTCACAGGATGTATTAGAATTGCTTCATATGCGATCATTGGAGTAACTCAGGTTCTTCTTTTGGTGGAGCTAATTGTTTATTGATGATTATAGATGATTACTCCAGATATGCTTTTGTTTTTCCTTTAAAGAAGAAATCTGACTGTTTTGAAAGTTTCAAATCATTTAAAATTGAAGTTGAGAATTTTCATAACAGGAAAATAAAGGCAATTAGAACAGACAATGGTATGGAGTTTTGCTCAACATAATTTCAAGAATTTTTGAATGTTACGTTGATAGCTATGGAGAGAACAAACATTTATTCTCCAGAAATGAATGGAATCACCGAAAGACTGAATCTCACTATGGCGTAGGAATTAGATCATTGATGTTTGAAGCTGAATTACCAAAGGGTCTTTGGGCAGAGTTAACTGTTATATTTATTTACTTAAAGAATAGAGTTTCTCATAGCAGTATTAATAATGCAATACCTTATTCTGTATGGTTTGGAAGAAAATGTTCCGTTCGCCACTCAAAAGTTGTTGGATGTTTAGCTTATATTTACATTGAGAAGCATAATAGAGATAAATTAGAAAAAAAGCCAAGTGGGGTGTCTTAGTTGGATATGCTCAGAACACGAAAGGATATCGTATCTAGTTTCCCAAAGAAAGAACTGTAAAAGAGACTAAACATGTGAGATTCAATGAATTTCTGAACAGATACAAGAGAAATCAAGCTCAAAACTTACCTCACCGCAGCAATTTTTCAAAACTGATGTTCCAAAATTTCAGGCCAGTCTTGTGGCCACTAAGAAAAAGATGGAGTTCAAGAACCGCTTCTCTGGGCCCTCCTTGGTTGCGGCCCAATTTTTATTTATTTTCAATAAACACTTTGTAAGAAAACTTCTATGAGTTTTTCTTTCCCAAAAACATTTAAAAATGTTTTTCTATAGTTATATTTTAGATTTTAATTATATTTTTATTTATTGAAATACAATAAATCTCTAGTTAAAGTTTTGTTTTACTTCCGTTTTTACATTTAAGCTTTTAACTACTAGTGTAATGTTTATTATAATCCTGTAAATCCATCTCTTTTATCTTTTCTTCTGTTAGAAAAATATTTCTTTGGCCTGCGGCCCATGTATTTTTCTCTACTTTGCTGTGATTTTTGAAATAACATTTTCATTAAAAAGATAAGAAGTAAAAATGTGTCAGAGGTCTTAGCTATCAAATTTATTTATTCATTCATTTTTTTTTTAAATATGACTTGCCGTCAGTTTTTACAAGGTACTGAATACTTTTTTGTTCTTTAAAAAATGTTTGAAACCTATATTTTGGCTGTCCTTAGTTTGATTTTTCCATCTGCCAACGGCATCGGCCATCGGTCATCGGCCATTTGAAACACAAAATAATCTGCCGTCGGGTGTCTTTGAACTTTCGGCCAACTATCGGCATCAGACCATCGGCCAAAGATTGCCATCGGTCAAGCCCTAATATTTAGTAGAAAATAGTTAATGTGACAGCTTCTTTAATGTAAGCATTTGAGCTCCTCCCGAAATAGAATCCTGGCTACACCACTGGATTGAAAGGTAATTGTACAAGTTCTAAAACAAATAAAACATTTTCATAAAAACTGGAAGCATGCAAGTAAATTGCACAGATAATGAACTTTTTGAGAAAATGCACGCAAAAACCTTTTCCGTCAGGGTTCAAAGTTGTCTTGTTTTTAGAGGTTGGTCTCACCAAGTGGCGATAGAGCAGTGGGAGGTGGTGTGACATCATTGGCTCCATCTCATAGAGATTGTCTCACCAATACACTGCAGAATTATGGGGAAAAATTGACAAACCTTTTTTTATCTTTAAGCATTGATAGATTTTGTTTTTCATTCTTTTTTTAAAGGTTTTTCAGTAGTAAAATAAAATAATTTTCAATCAATGTAAATCTTTACTAATAATAAAGCTGAAAGTCTCTGTCTGGAGGATGTCTGGATCTCTGTAACGCGCATAGGGCCTATACAGTTCGGCCGATTTTCATGAAATTTGGCACAAAGTTAATCTGTAGTATAGGGATGTGCACCTCGAAGCGATTTTTCAAAAATTTGATTTTGTTCTTTTTGTATTCCAATTTTGAGAACATTTTCCCGAGCAAAATTATCATAAGATGGACGAGTAAATTATCAAGTTATGGACCAAGTTACCAAGTTAACATGGAACCGTAACATGGACAAATCAATTGGCGAGAAATTCACCATACATCTTTTGTAATTATACAGGCAAACCAAACGACCTTTTAATTTTCTACTATGGGCAAAGTCGTGCGGGTACCACTAGTATATGATAAAGCTGTTGTACTGTGCTTATTATTTTTTCTGTGGCTATGTTTCATCTAAGAGCTTTGTAAGATGCTGTGTGTTGAGTGTTTTTGCTGAAATTCCTTTATTGTATGTGTGAGTTTTTTAGGTTTGAATAATACAATATTTTAAAATTTTATAATAAGCGGACTCATTTATTATGATTTTTAATGGCAATTTTGTATTTAATGATTGGAAAATGATGGCATTGGGTGTTTTTTTACAGCAAAACAACCAGAAAACTCCAAGTTCATTTGTAAGAAAAGCAATACAGAAAAAGAATACCATTTGTTTACCGCCAAAGCTAAAGCAAAGCAATCCAAACAATGAAGCTACAGAATCCTTATCTGCATTTTGTACGCGAGCTTGTGAGTATGATTATTTTCCTCTTTTTTATGTTTAGTCAAGGTGGCGACAGATCAGGGAAAAGTCAGGGAACTTTATTAATCAGGGAAATATCAGGGAATTTTGAAAAAATTACAAAAATTCAGGAAAAATTGATTCAGTGAAGAAATAATTTTTTTTCTCTTTGTAAAACTAATTACCCTAATTCCCAACACATTTCCTGCCAATTATTTGTTTTAAAAAAGTTAAATTAATTTGGGGCTATTACACACTGCCACATATTTGTACATCTTTTTCCCCAAGGTCAAAGCAGAGTCTTGGAATGAACTTCCTAAGATTGCTTCTGTGTCTGTAAAGTTGTTTATTTTACATAGCTTGAATTTTCCTCCCACTTGTTCCATGCTACGTAAAATAAACAACCCTACTGGCAAAGAGGAAACCGTCATTAATGACTTGGCTCCCTTGCCTTGACTCATTGTCTTAACACTAGAACCGCGGATGGGATCATTTTGACCCCAAAGCAATTTTTTTTTCCGATTTCCTCAAAAAGTTACGAACGAAATTGAACACAAATTCGTGACTTTTCCTATTTTTATACCAATAATAATCTGTGAAATTATGATATGTTAAATACTTACCACTTTTTTGATTTTAATACTTATACCTAAAACCGCGGAATGGGTCATTTTGACCCCATTATAATCTCAAGCACTAAAGTTGCAGTTCAACGTTTCTTAGAATAAGAAAAGCTTTTTCAGTCCTCTCTCCATTTCCCAGATGAAGGCAAACAATACTTCAAGGTCAGTAAATTGTTACTGATAACAAGTGCAGGTGGGGAGGGGGTCTGCAGTAGTAGTAACAAGTGTTGCAGACGCCCCCCCCTCCCCTAACATTATCGTTCCTTTGGAGAAAAATGCGTCTGGTTAGTGTATTCAAGGAATGTTTTCTTTCTGATATTTTTTGTTTTGGCATAGAAGGGAAAGTGGTGAACTGGCGCACATCCGGTTCTTTCTGAATTCACAACTGGTTGTTCGCATTGCTTTGGATAGTTTGATTGTACCAGTCTGTTCGATTTTTTGGCGCCTTGTTTGCACGGAGATAAAATGATCTGATGTGAAAATGGCTGGAAGAAATAGGCGTAAATTAACAGTTAGCGAGGCCCTCGAATATATGTGACAATTATCGGAAAATGAATCTAAAAACGATAATGATGAAGAAATTGTTTTCAGGGATGATGAATATGTGCCCCCAGATGAGGAAAATATTTCCTCGGATGAAGATACGATATCTAATTTTTCTGGACAATGTACTAGCAAAAAAACTACTTCTGGGAGGAAAAAACAATGTGTACATAAACAAAAAAAGTTTTCAAATTTATATCCAGATGAAATAAAATCTAGAACTTTTTTTACAAATGGCGAGGCCCTCGAATATATGCAACAATTATCGGAAAATGAATCCGAAAATGATAATGATGAAGAAGTTGTTTTCAGCGATGATGAATATGTGCCCCCAGATGAAGAAAATATTTCCTCAAATGAAGATACTGTATCTAATTTTTCTGGACAGTGTAATAGCAGAAAAACTACTTCTGGGAGGAAATTTACACTACAAAGTGAAATGAATAAATGATTGAAGTTAATGGGAGAGAATTTTATATCTTACTATTATATTATATAATTTTAGTATTACTCTTGTTCATCAAAAATATTTTTTTACCTCTTTCTAAACATCAAAGAACCCATTTTAAACTTTGGGTCAAATTGACCCCTGCCCGCGGTTTTAGGTATACGGAAATTTCTGAGGTTCTAGTGTTAAAGAATTAGCATGCTGTTATCAATTTCAAGAAAAAAAATCTTTGTTTTTAAATTAAAACTGTTAAAATTTTAAAAGTTATTACTTGGAGATTTAATTTAATTGCTAAAGTTGAATGTTAAATGATAATCAACTTTGTTTTTTGCCTTGCTATAATTTGTTTTCGTTTCAGATTACACAAAGGGTTTTTTTTTTTTTTGTTTTATCAGACTTTAAAAGTCTTTTATTTTAAAACCATTTTTGAAACTAATAATTGTTTTCTGCATTTCTATGTTGTTTGTTACTAAAATAATCTAAGATTTTTTTTTTCAACAAATAATGAAATCATTTGAAATTGAGTTGTGTACATAAATAAATATTTTTATTATTTTTTAATAGTTAAAATGCTGTATTCATTCATTAAAACCTAAGTTCTTGGTTAGGGAACAGCTCAATATGACTGGTTGTTAAAAGGTTTCCATTTTGTTTTACATAAATATGTCTATTACTTACGTAAGTAAAACTACATTACTTCTATACTTTATTATTACTACTATTGCTTGTTATTCTTGCAGCAACAATTATACTGCTTGAAAATTCAGTTCAAAATTATTTCCATATCAACTTTTTAGTTTTATATCATGATTAGATTGTCTTTAAATAATGGTTTTAAAAATTTCTTACAATTCTTATGTTAACTGGTTATTGGAAGTTAAGTATTTGTTTTAGATTTCCTGTAATATTTCTTTATAGATAATTTAAGATACTATTTTTACCAAAAAAAAAAGGATCATCTTTTCAAAATATATTTTTAGTTAACAGCTTAAAACGTTTTAAATATTGCATTTTATTTAATGTACAATGGTTTTCAGGTAGGACAAAGAAAGGAAACCATTATCATTGATAAGGGCAGTTCTCAAAAGGTGGGAGCAAACACAGACCTCAACTTTGAAGCTTCAACACCAAATAACTTTCATTTTAATTTACTCAAAAATTTTTAAGTTACACTATAATATTGTATAGAGACAAGAATTGACATAAATTATGGAAAAAATGCTCTTCAAATGCCCTTAAAAAATATTTTCTTTTCTAAAAGGCACAATTTTGGACATACCAAAACGTTAACTGAGCAAATGTACCATTAAAAAATTAAAGGTATGAATCTTACACTGAATAAATTTTTGTTAATATTTTACACAAATAACAAAAGTAAAGATAGATTATTTACTTTGTAAACGATTTAAAAAAAAAAAACGTAAGTTTGAAATTTGATGTATGTCCAAAAGTTACGATCTTTACAATGCTATTATTCGAGAACTAAGTATATGATGTTTTCGTTTTAAAGGTATTTATCGATCCACAGAATCAATTTTTAATTGTTTAAAAGTGTTTTCATAAGCTTTTATGCAGTACTAGCTTAATACCCGGCGTTGCCCGGGTGCTTCTCAATGCTCTCTTTTAGATAATTAAATGGAGGAATTCTATCTAAATGACAGTAAAAACCTGCATTCACACCACTCTAGGCTCAAATTTTCAAGACTGTAAATAGCACAGAAAGTTGAGCATTTGCAGAAAAAATAGCATCAAGTAAAAACGAAAAAGCATGAGGCATATTATCGGGGTTATGTCAACAATGTTCTTTGGTTCTGTCGTGTCCACTGGCACGTTGTCTGTGGTTGAAACAGACGGGCGGTACATCCATTGTCTTAATGCAGAGACAAATGATTGTCTTGCATATCTTGTGGGACAACCTTTTACGGGGGTATTAAGCTAGTCAGTTATAAATATATGCAAAATATGACACCGTTACAATATTTTCAGATATAAAAATCATCCTCAATAGCCCAAAAGCTAAACAGATAGTCCACTGTTCAGAAAATAAGGAATCCGGTCATTGTTATTAATAGTCGTTAACGTTCCGTTTCACGGATTTTCTTGCGGTGTTTTTACTTTCACGGTTTCACGTGTTAGGTAGACTCATTTTATAAGTTTTTGTAAGTGTTTAGGTATGCAAGCACATTCCGTAGAAAACTGTCACTTATTATAAATAATTTCACAAAATGTGTCTGTTTGTCCTTTCCGTGTAGATTTAGTAGCATTCCATGTAGTAAAATTGGATAAGTGTAAGTTGCATTAAAAAGACGTACGTCAACTACATTTTATTTTCTTATATTTATGTCAAATTTCTATTTTCCTAGGCGAAAATGACAGTTAGACATTAATATTGGTGTCTTGCAACAATTCAAACTTTGTCTTGATTAAAATTTTATTTCTAATTTTTAAAACCTCACACTTTTGCCGTAAATGTTGTACATGATAACTCAAACTGATGCAGGTAGTAAGAGCACTTATTTAAGTTTACTGCTCTAAAGTATTCCTTTGAGAATATCCAAATTTTAATTTACATAGGCACAGTCGTAATGAGGGGTAGGAATGGTTCCACTGAATAATAGTTAAAAATCAGATTAACAATTGTCAAAAATTGTGAAACTTACATTATGATGATGTCCAAAATCCGTTACCTACAGGACAACAATGTCCAAAATCTGTTACCTACAGACTGCTGATTTGATTTGCTAACTAACAATTTTTACAAATACCTGCTGTCTTTTCTTGTTCATATATTGTGTTCTAGGTATGCATGCTTTAGAGTAAAAGCAAAATTGATGTTAAATTTGAAAATTTTTGAAATTGCTCAAAGTTAACTTTTTTGTTCCCACCTTTTGAGAACTGCCCATAACGTAAATCAGGGAAGTTTTGTGAACTTAATCAAGGAAATCAGGGAAAAGTCAGGGAACCTTTTTTTACAGTTTCTGTTGCCACGCTGTTAGTTTACTTGAGGTTTGCTATTGAGATAATACTGTACCTCAGGGCCAGAGTAGCACAAGTCCAAAAGGCTGATATTTAGATTATTACTGCATTGTATGTAGAATCTTCTGATATTTAGGTTATTACTGCATTGTATGTAGAATCTTATTCATCTTGGAGCTATAACAGTAATTCCTGATTTTAAAAAAAGAAAAAATCCCTTATAATTATTTACTAGTACATGTCCCAATTGTTGTATACACCAAACAAACATTTTTACATCAGTCTGGTTTTGAAGTACAGATTTAAGGTATGAAAAATAAAATTTAGTGAATAACTTTTTATTATACTAGCGGCATTGCACGGTCTACCTCAAAAATATGCGTATATTTGGCTTTCAAAAGAATTTTACGTTACAATATAAATTTTCCCATTTTTTGTCACATTTTTTATTGCTGCTTCACTTTTATCAGTCATAGCGTGGTGTTATATAGCCTATATTCTTCCTCAATGAATGAACTATTCAACACAAAAAGAATTTTTCAATTCGAACCAGTAGTTCCTGAGATTAGTGCGATCAAACAAACTCTACAGCTTTATATTAGTTAATTAATGAGAAAAATAAGACGATGATACATATATATATATATATATATATATATATATATGTATCATTGTCTTATTTTTCTCATTAATTAACTAATATATATATATATATATATATATATATATATATTTTACAAATCAATTTAGCATTGTTTAGGATTATCTCTGAAAACGACCCTCGAGATTTGCCTCATGGCTGACTCGAACTTACAACCACTAGATCCCGACGCCCGCAATTTCAGGTCGAGCCACCGTGGCTACACATATTCAGCGTTCCAAGCATTTTACATTATAATACAGTGCAGAACCTTTTTTCCGTGAACCAGAAAACTGGCTACTTTTTGCAGATTTTCTCGCCATTTTTTTTGAAAATACGCATTTTCGGAATTTACACATTCAATACCTAAAAGAATATGAACTGTTTCTTAATAAATACCATATTACTCACATATAGCTGGGGAAAATGTTTACAAAAACGAACTTCAAAGGTTATCCTTTATTCATGACAACATTTCGGAAATATTTTCTTGAATTAAGAAGTGCATTCGTAAGTCGGAAATTTTCATGTTTTATTCCAAATGAAAACTGAAGAAATGAATATTGTCGCATTCTAATGCGATATTTTATTGAATGACCTTTAAAATTAAAGCCGTTTAGAGCATAAGTGATGCCGCGAAATTGCGTGAAACGCCGAAAACCAGATTCGCGAATTTTCCGGATAGTTGGATCGTGGAATCTGGAAAAGTTAAACGCAAGAGTGTAATAAGGCTGCAAGAACTCATAAATCAAATTCCTATTGATACTGCAAAAGCAATAGTTATCAATAACCACCGTAATCTCAAACACAGAATCTTTATAAAATCTTTTTTAAAAAAAACGCGTTCATGAAAACATTCTTTCATACACTATAGCAGGAAAATCGCACATTTATGTTCAAAAACTTGTTTCAAGCCCTTCCTTCAGGGCATATTTTAAGGAAATTTGACTGTGTGGGCAACTACAACTTCCTTGGAAGGGGAGGGGGGGGATTGAAAATGTGCAGTTTATGTTAGTTGAATAATTGTCAAAAAAGAGTTGGGGTGTGAAAATTGGAATTAGGGAAATTATTGCTAATGGTCATTTTGTTCGATAGGAAAAAGAGTGTAAAGAACATAAACGCTTTGACTCATCATTTAAAATAGTTAAAATAGTTGCTGATTTTTTGAATTTTTTTAATTTCATTCATTATAATACAACCATTCCATTATAATACAACCAGTTAGGAGTCAGGCTTCCATTTTTTTTTACGGATAAATAAAAAATGTATAGAAACACAACCGATGGAAAAATTTAGGAAAATGTAGGTGGGCAATTTTATTTGACTGTGGACGGAGCCAATTACAATTTTAAACCATCTTTGGCAACGCAATTGCATGCATATTCTAACACAGTTGTAGGCGTTAGAGGAGAGAGACGCAATGATGTGTCTTCTGAAGTATTTTTTAAATTGAAATCAATTTTAAAGGTATCTTTGGAGGTTTACTGAAATGGAGAAGCTTCTTTCTTTAAAAATTGCTCAGCACCAAAGTCTCCAAAATGCGATTCTAGCCTATCTTTGGTGACGTTAATGGGTTTCCTAACACCTAATAGTACCAAAAATGTTGTGAAGCCAGGCAGCTCTTTTATGGAAACTTTCCGTAAGGCTTTGTTTGATAGTGATAATATATTAGGAGTAAAAGGGGGCAGAGGGAGATTTCCCTCCCAAAATCTTGATTCAATCACTTTATCTTTGATCGCTTTAAGAAAAAAAAAAGATAGTCAAGATTCAAATGCTGTTTTCACAAATTGATATGTAATTTTAGGCTATATGTTGAGACTTACTTCAGAAGAGAGGGTAGGAGTTTTCTCCAGGAAAGTTTTCAGAATTAAAGGTTTAAATATGTACTTTTTGGCTGTGTTTGCTATGTTAGAGGAAAAGACAAGAGTTCGGGGTTCTACCCAGAATTTTTTAAATGAAGAGGTTTAAATCCGTATTTATAAACTATCTTTGGTGATATCAGGAAAAGAGATAAAAAATTAGAGAGCTCCCCCTCCTAAAAAAAGTTTTAAGCTGTCTTTCACGCTGTTAGTCTACAGAGTGGAGGTGGGAGAGGTTCCCAACCTGAATTATTTGAAACTGAATAGGCTAAAAAACAATTTTAGACCATGTCTGGCCAAGTTGAGGGACCAAACCAAATGTTAAAAAATGAAATTCGCTTACCTTCCATAAGAAATAGTCTAACATGTGATCCAAAGTTGACGGATAGATTTTCTACTCTCAAAAGCGAGAAAACAGAAATCCCTTTTTTTTTACTTCCTTTTACAAAAAAAGAAGTATTGTATTCAGGAAAAATTTTCACTCAAAAATCGGCCTTAATTTCCATTTTACTCGCCCCCGAATGAATATCGATTTTTTTTCAACCCGATGACAGGTGAATACATGCCTAAGAACGTATAGACACCTGAAGGATCCATTTTGACGATCCCCGAGTTAATTACAAGTTTCCTCGTGACGTCCATATGTACCTATGTTTGTATGTATCTCGCATAACTCAAGAACGGTATGTCCTAGAAAGTTGAAATTTGGCACATAGACTCCAAGTGGGGTCTAGTTGTGCACCTTCTCTTTTGGTTGTATTCGGATGTTCCAAAGGGGGTCTTTTACACCTTTTTGGGGTAAAATCATTGTTAATTTCAATGTAAACTCAAGCAGTGCTATAATTTGGCAAACACTTGGCAATTTATCACCAAGCTTTTGATCGCCAAGTTTTGTCGCCAACTTGGTGACGAATTTGGCGTTTTTAAAAAAAAATCTGGTTTCAATTTGGCCATATTTATAGAGTTAACCATTGAATCACATTAAAAACTGCTAACATTCGTAAAATTTATCTGTATAAATTGTTTTCTTTGCTTCGGTTCGCAACAGACATGGAATGAAAGTATTTAAAGTGTTTCTTTGCTCACTCTGAGGCACTATTATCTTTAAATTGGAGTAAAAGGAAGTCCTGTGATGCACACATCAGCTCGTTTTTCTTTTGAAGCAGAGAACTCTTGTAATAAATGAGAAATCAAAGTAAACTCTGCAACATGTAAAGCCACCCCTGTGATGAGCAATAAATTGTATCTTGTACCATTTTTCATCTCCCCTTCCCTTTCTTACTCTTATTACCATTTTCCTGAAATTAAAATAAAAAAAAAGAAAGAAAAAGTTTTTTGTTTCACTAGGAGGTTTCCAAGAAGCTCTCTTAAAACCAGTGTTAACTCTTTACTATACGAAAATTTGAAAATTTCATTGTTTTCTTCCGCCTGGAATTAACTTATATAGTCTAAAAAAACATTGGTCCCATGACCACTGCCGCACCCTCAGAAGAAAACAAGGAATTGTACTGATATGCTATCAAGAAAGACTTTTGAAAGTTTTTGAAAGAAAGCAGAAAGTTTGTATAAAAGTAATTTTTTAATCTGGTAGTGACACAAAAGTCTTGCAATTCGAAGAATTTCTTTTTGTCTGCAGCAACAGATTAAAACCATAATTTCCTTAGTTAAAAAATGTTTATTTTTTCCACATCAAAAGGGTTAATTTGTTAACCAATCGAAAAGTGCCGCCCGAGGCAGACCGCCCCCTCTGCCCCACCTTAGCTATGCCACTGTATGGGCCTATGGGAACATCACTGATGTTAGTCAAAACATGGTTTGACTAATATCTAAATTAGCCTATTTTATATCTTTAATCAATCATTTGTTTTTGCTTTTAGTTTATGCAATAGGCGACAAAGTTTCAAATAGTAATTCTAAGTTTTGTCTGGAAATGTATTGTTTGAATCAGAATGCTGATATGCACCAGGAATTTGAAAAGCTCCTTGAAATTTATAGGAAGTCATTGGGTAGGAAAAAGGTATGCTGTTTTTAATCTTCTCTTTTTATTGAACATTTTAAATTATCTGATTAACATGAATATTACGCAATTGAATGGTTGATATTTTTCATAAATTATTTATTTTACTTGTTAGGGGCCATTCATTAATTACGTAAGGGTCCCGAGAGGAAAGGGGGATTGGAAAAATCTCTACATACTCTTACTTGGGAAATGGGGAATATCAGACCCATTCTTCTGTAATATTTTCCAAGTCTATGTTTTAGATTAGAAATAGTGAGGACAAGTGGTGTGGCAGGGATCATGTTTCATTTGCTTCTGGAAGGAAAAACGTATTAGGATGAGCTGTTTTTTAATTGTTTTCCAAATAATGAATGTGTAAACTATAAAAAAAAACCGCACTGTGTATGGCATGTCTTATTTTTAATTAGTATTGCATCATATACAAAAAATATTTGTCGAAAAAACATTCAATCTAGATTCCATTTAGTTGATATTTCAGGACACAAAAAGGTTTTTAAAGGAAATTTAATCAGGGTTCGTACGCCCTTGAAAAACCTTGAAAAGTGCTTGAAAAAAAAAAGTTCATTTTCAAGTGCTTGAAAACCTTGAAAAAGTTTTAAAACCTTGAAAAAGTTTCTTAGTGCTTAAATTCTCTCAAAAATCAACGAATTGTGCTTAGAAGTTTAAAAAAAGTATTTCACCAATGCAATTTTCTGAACATGTGTTCAGTATGCAACATCGGGAAAAATTGCTTCCGTGTTTGGGATTTCAATCCTTTTGCATCTTGTAAATATTTTGATGTTTTTTACAACCGAAAGATATTTTGACATATGGTACCTTAGATTAGTTTATTTTTTGTTAGATTTCATTAATTAACAAAGAAATTAATTTGGAAACCATGACAACATTGAACTTACTCGGGTTTCGCGGAAAATTGCTCTTGTGTTTGAAATTTCAATCTTTTTGCATCCTGCAAATATTCAAATACTTTGGCTAATCAAATGTTAGTTTTGCATATGGCTACCTTAGATTAGGTATATTTTTTGTTTAATTTTAATAAAAAAACAAACAAATTTTATTTCATGGGAAACATGCCACGTCGAACGAACTCAGACTTTGCGAAAAATTGCTTCTCGTGTTTGAAATTTCAATCTTTTTGCATCTTGCAAATATTTAAATATATTCACTAATCAGATGTTATTTTCATATTTGCTACCGTAGATTAGCAATATTTTATGTTTAATTTCAGTAAAATATAAGTTTATTTTATGGGAAACATGACAACATTAAAAATTCGCGAAAATTTGCTTCCCTTGTTTGAGATTTCAATCCGTTTGCATTTTGTAAATATTTTTATGTTTTTGGCTATTAGTAGTTATTTTGACACTGCTACATCAGATTAGCTTATTTTATTTTTTATTTTAATAACTAAAGAGTTAAAGAATTTATTACCTTGGTCTTGTTTAATTATTTGCTTGTTTATTTTTGCAATTTTGAATGATTATCTATACCTAATTTTTGGTCATAACAGATTTTTTTAAAAAAAATTTAAATTTCAGCCATTGAGCACCTACACAAATTAACTTAAAGTTTGTATTTTTAAACATAAAGTTGATTTATATAATTTTATTAATAAGTACATCATTTTTTTATGCCTGCTAAAATAAATAAGGTGTATAAAACAGGGGTGGTTGTGTTATGATTATTCACTTGAAATCCGTAGTAGTGTTCGTTTTTATGCTTTTATCTCCAATTTTCCCATTTTCCTCAAATGGTTCAAAATTATTACTTTATTAAGGTTGTGGGTACTTGGAGCTTACTGAAAGAGGGCTTTAATCAGCAAATGGGTAGATAGCTTAAGGAGGGTCATTCATCTTCATTTGGATCTAATAAATTGACCGAGTACCAGCCTAGCTAGGGCCCAGTGCCTGTTGGCTGGTTATCAACAGGCACTGGGCATGGTATTTCTATGCAGAATATTTTGACCTTAATAAACTATTTTATGAATTGTATGCATAGCAAAAGCTATTGTTGTACATATGTATATTCAAGTAAAAGGGGTCTTAGTTTTAAAAATTATTCCCCCCCCCCCCTTGCCCCATTTTTGCTCTTTGAAACTTTCAGGTAATTTTTTATGAACTCACAAATCACAATTACACCTGAATATTATTGCCTTTCTAAATTTAAATTCTAATTTCAACAATAACCCATTTTTTCCCAAAATAAAACTACTTTTGTCATAATATATGTCAACTTCTTGTGAATCTTTTCAATTTCGAAATATGGCTCTATAAATCTGAACTTGCACATTTATTGTCTATTGCAAGTTAGTCAATGAAAGCTGAATAGGCTCAAGTTTGCATTCAGATTATTTATCACTGCTTAAGCTGCTTTTGTATATTTTGAGGTGTAGAGACTGGTACTGTGGACTTTCATAAACTTTTCTTACTTCCTATTTTGTAAATTTACTCGTGGACAGTTGAAATGCCTTATTGGCTGAACAGCTAATAAATACCTATGAATAATTGATTTGCATACTTATAAATGATTTGCAAACCTAATATTTTTAGAACTTAATAGTGCAAACTGAAATAACTTTCTGGGTAGTGTTTTGTCCCTAACCGCCCTTACATTGTAATAAACCACTGTATAGATAGTGGAAATAAATGTTGAAACCGGGGGGGGGGGGGGAGTGACAAAAAAACTTCCTCTCTGGCAATGCCATTGAACTTGGGTATTTTAGTTTCTTCCCATAAAAGTTAAAAGCACTTATGAAAGGTTTTTTTTTTTAAAGTATTAATTTGCTGATTCTAGAAAATATACAAACCTTTGACTGCTGCAACCTTTGAAAAACCTCAAAATTAAACCTCTTGGTATCTGCTTCTCTTTATGACCAAACTTTTCAAACATTTTCAGAAAAACTTTGAACGCAGTAGATTTTTCACCAAAGTGTCTCTCGTTGTAGAAAAAAGCAATTTTGTTTTCCTATACTTTTTTGTATTATTGCCCTTATTTCTATGTGTTTGTAGTAAATGAAATCTGCATACAATATTTTTAGTACAAATTTATGATATTGCCTTGAAAACAAAATTTTTTACCTTGAAAAGTACTTGAAAAGTACTTGAATTTTTTTCTGCCTAAAGGGTATGAACCCTGTTAATAATCGTGAATTAAACAATGATTCCAGTGATGTAAGATTTGTTTTTTATTATTTTGAAAAATGCAATGGAATCTTATGTAAGATGGGGGGGTGGGGGGGTTTGAAAAGTATTACTTACCCCTTACAAGAGTTGAGGGAGGGGTCAAAAATTGCCAAAATCATCCGTACATAATTAATGAATGGTCCCTTATGCACAGTAACTTTTGTATACTTAAATCTCAAAATTGTTTGCTCAAATAATTGGATTTCATTTTTTTACTTCCTTTTCCAAAAAAGGAAGTATTATATTCACAAAAAAATTTTCACTCAAAATTCGGCCTTAAATTCCATTTTGCTCACCCCCGAATTAATGTTGAGTTTTTTTTCAATCCGGCCACACGCGGGATAAGTGCCTAAGAACGTATAAACACCCGAAATATCCATTTTGATTCCTTGAGTTAATTACGACGACTTTTTCTCGTGACGTCCGTACATATGTATGTACGTATGTGCGTATGTGTGTCGCATAATTTAAGAACGGTATGTCCTAGAAAGTTGAAATTTGATATGTAGATTCCTAGTGGGGTCTAGTTCATTTCCCCTTTTGGTTGGCATTCGGGGTGTTTTTAAAAGGGGTCTTTTGTCCCTTTTTGGGGGGAAATCATTGTTAATTTCAACGTAAACTCAAGTGGTGTTATAAATTTGGCAGGACACCTAGCGATATATCGCCAGTCTTTTGGTCGCCAAGTTTTGTTGCCAACTTTGCGACAAATTTGACGATATTTTTTTTTTTAATCTAGTTTCAATTTGGCCATTGTTGGTGATATTTACAGAGTAAACAATTGAATCAGCTTAAAATTGCCAATAATGGAGAAATGACATTAAATTGGAGTAAAAGGAAGTCATGTGATGCACACATCAGCTCGTTTTCTCATAAGATTTTTAGAATAATACTCTACAAAGTGAACAAGTTTGTAAGACCTGCTGAAAAAGTGACTGAGAAAAAAATGTTTTGAAGGGAAAAATCATGGTGAAGCTTCATTTCAAAAAACTGCAAAAAGAAATTAACTTGAAATATTTCACCTTCTAATGAAATATATAGTAGATATAGCTTTCTAGAGCTCAGCATTATACTGAAAATAAATTTTACATTTCATATTAATACACTAAATTTTTGGAGAAGAAAAAAAAATTGTAGCTTAAAAAATCATATGGTGAGCAGAATTTTTAGAATAACATCCCTTTCCCCTTATTCGTGGGGATTTCTAACATTTAATGTCATTAATATTTTTGATTTTAAATTAACTGTAAATAACTTCATCCTGTTTTATTTATAGACTTCTGCAGACGAGCCAGCAGATGAATTAGGTGATGAATCACAAGCAAAATTTGAGAAAAAGTATGTAACATCTAATTCATTTAAACCTTTTAATTTTGTACTGTCCTTATTTGCAAACGTGTATTAATGTGTTTCCATATTCATGCTCTGTAAGATTTCTTCTCTTTCTTTTATTTTCTTTTATCCTTGCTTTATTTATGTATTTTTTCTGTTTATTATTTTATTGCTAAACTTGTTTTTGAGCATTAAATGAAATAAGTTTTTGACTATTTTTAACTATAATGTTTTCTCCTCTAAATGTCTATTGTTTGTTACTAATAAGATTGAAAGGTGTTTGATTTATTTGTCAGTTTGACTAACGTTTTTAAATTTTCATAAATAGTGAACTCGTTTTTGAGTTTATGGGTCATTCTCCAGGAAATGTAACTTTTGAACGCAAATATTTTTTAATCAGGAAACCTTTTGTTTTCTGTTTTTTTCATTCTTACATGAAAGTGTTACCTACTAGAAGTAACCATAAACAATGACCCAGCTTAGTTCCAGTTAATTTTACTTTAAAAAAAAAAGCTTTGTTTATGTTAATAATAAAAAAAAAATGTTTAAAAATCAAGGCCAATTTAATATCAAAGTAGTAATTTTGTTAATTGTGCAAACAATGAGCTATTTTAATGATTAGCGGGAATCTAAATGAAGCTCTCTTAATTAAAGTATGGCTTAATTTTAATTATCCTTTTAGTTCAAATGTGTGTTAAAAATAGTATTTAGTAAATTTGAGGATATACTGGCAAATTATAATGTTAGTAGAATGCCTAAGGTTGATGTATTTACCCTCCATCACTTATTTTCACCTCAGAAATTATGACAATGTCTGTCATGGAGGTGAGGAATTTTTCATTAATAAAGGCCTAATGGATACATTAACGGTTAACTGGTTATCTTCAAAATCAGCAGATAAATTGAAAAATTTCATCTCTTGCTTTCAATGATACATGATTAGCATTCCATTACTAAAGAGTTTACCTACCCATTGTACAGTTTTATGTATCTGCAGATAGTTTTGAGTTGTTAGTGCAGACACTTTACATTTTTATCTTACTATGATTAGATGATGATGAAAATGAAGAATCTCCTGTATGTCCATCATTTGATGATTGTGATGTTGAAATTGATAATAATCCAGACATGTCTGCTGATGGTAAGTTGTGATCTTCGAGCAGTAATAAGTTGAATTTTTTTATTGTTCATTTTTAATTTTTATGACCCTTTTTTTACTTTCTTCTATATCTAACATATAGAAGTATTGGATTCGTGCAAATTTTCGACTTTCGAATTTTGACGGATTCGAACGTTTTGAAATGTGTTGAGTCCATTTTGACTATTTTTGGAAAATGTCTGTCTGTCTGTGTGTGGGTGACCAGTTTTTTGTGGCCACTCTACAGCAAAAACTACCGCATGAAATCGAATGAAATTTGGTACACATATGTGCCCCTATGTGAACTTGTGCCCATTGGTTTTTGGCGCGAATTCCTCCAAGATGGTTGGAGCAGTGGAACTTTTTTTGAGTTACGCGTGCTTGCTATTCCTCAGGAAGTAACTGGCGGGATCAAACAAAATTTGGTCCATATGTTGCCATTAACAGGAACATGTGCTGATTCAATTTTGGTGTCAATAACTCAAATGGGGGTTGAGCTATAGAACGTTTTTTGTTGTCAGTTGTGACTGTTGTATCTCAAGAAATAATGAACGGAATGAAAGAAAAATTTATTGGCAAGCAGCCCTTAGTGGATATAAGAGCTGATTTTATTTTGGTGTCAACAGCTAAAAAGGGGGTAGCGCAATCGCCCGTTCTTTTTTTCCATTATGAGTGCCCTATCTCAAGAAGTAATGCTAAGTTCTGGTTGAAATTTGGAATACATGTGAATCCATAAGTAAACATTCTTTGGTTCAATTTTGACGCCAATCGCTCCAAGTTTTGTTGATTTTTTTTACGAATAAAAATAGCTTTATTAATGCAACAATAAGAAAGATAAATCATAATAGATTGTCGTCTGCATGTTTCTCGTGATTTTGATTGTATGGAAATGATCGGAAATATTATCTCAAGGATTTAAAAATTTTAACTGTTGCCATTTTATGTTTGTTAACAAATAAAATATTTGTAATTCAAGCAAGGCTTTTAAAATAACTTTCAATTTCCGCTCTTTGCTTTGCTTTTGCAGTAATTCAGACATTGGGTGGTCATAAAGTTTTTGCATGTGTAATTTGGTTTTTGTTGGGAATATTGCTTCCTCGTCAAGCATGGGGAAGGGATCAGAAAAAAAAAGAAAAATATAGAAGAAAGTTTCGTGATGCCACAACATACTAGATTTTTCTTGCACCAATGATTATGACTTTTTAAAGTTAAATTTTACAGATGCACTGAATTTTCGATTGGTATTTGGTATACCTCTTTGGTCGACTCTGCTACAACGGGATTTGACCTATGCCAAATGGCTATAACGAGATTCTTTTGCCAATAAATAATTATGTACCTAACGCGTATTCCTCTCTCACAACACAAAATTTTTTGGAAAGGAATCTCAGGTTTGTAAGTATGGGCTTTGTTATTGGCTAGTAAAAAGTTTTTCTTTTTGTAAATGGACCTTCATTCAATTAGCATCACTGTCAGCAGAAGTTCCCACATGGACACCACTTTATTAGTGCATACAAATAAGTACTCCTCATTTTCCATTTATTTATTTTTTCATTTTAAGTGACAATGTTATTGAAATATAAGGAGCCCTAAGAGTGCTGTTTCATCTAAAGTTTGTGATGAAATAGGTGAATCTTCCATACGCACAATTAAAAGTCAAGAAAAGGAAATTCGTGAAAGTTCGCCGACCACAGGGTTCGTACTTCCTTAAAAAACCCTTAAGAAACCCTTAATTTCATCAAGCAAAATTAAGGTCCCTAAAAAACCCTTAAAAAGTCCTTAATTTTCTGAAAATTTCCTTAATATTTTAAACACTATCAAGTTTGATTCCCTTTTTCTTCTTTTTTCCCTTTTTTTACCCCTTCAAATCTTTATCCTCCGCGATATCTGCAGAAAACGTATGTTTTGGAGACATGCCAACCACGTTAAACACGTGCTTCGCCGAAAATTGCTTGGCTTGTTTGAGATTGCAATCTTTTTGCATCCTGCAAATATTTCAATCTTTTTAAATGTTGGAATGTTTTTTTACCATATGCTACTTTATATCTGTTTATTTTTTTCATTATTTCAATAATATTTTTATTTCTTAAATTTATTTTAGAAAAAATGCAAAAGACTATCGAAGAAATGTGGTTCTTCTCCCAGTCTCTGATTGTATTTAAACTTGTCATGGTTACTATTTTTATGTCTTTAAAAAAGCTTTCAATATATTTATGGTGAATCTCTAATGGTTTTGGTTAGGCTTTACAGCCTGTAAAATTTTTTGGAATTTCAGGATTAAATGAAGCAACTTCAGTTTTTTTTTTTAAAAATCCTGAAATAATATGAAGTTTTTTAAGCCAAATTATGAGTTCCAATGCAAGGAAAAGGGATAATCAATTATATATATATATATTTTTTTTCCCGCCCCCCCCCCCCCAAAAAAAAAAATATATATATGAAAAATATTGATATTAGTGAGTGATACAGCCAAGATTGAACTCTGGCTCCATCAACCCCTTTATTCAAGGACTCAGGAGTTAGAAATTGCTTTCTCTCTTTCAAAATTTAACTTTATATAGAAATAAATTAACTAACGATATTGCAAATTTGTTCAAAATAGGATTTTAGTAACAATAACAGATCAAAAGCAATAATAACAGATCAAAAGCAATAATAACAAAACACTAGTTGAAACATCTTGAAGAAAAGAGATTTTAGTTATTTTTCTCCAATTTGCCTCTCACTCCAATCATGTATGCTAAAAAATAATGCTTTAATATACAACTATTTTTCTACAGCTATCTCCATTTTCCTAATCTTTTTTTATGACTGAAATATGAGAATTAAATGCTATGTTATAAGAACAAAATGTGCCATCTATTGTATTAATTACTACCCAGTCATTTCAAGCATAATTAATAGGGAAAAAACTTTCGCATTATGTTTGAAACTGGTTAATTCGCCATTTTTTGTTGAATTTTGGAATGTCATGGACTCAAAGGGCTATTTTGATTTCATCTCTTTTCTGCTTGATTTTAAGAACTCTTTTTTTTTTGTGTGTGGGGGGGGGGGCTCCTTTTTGCTCTTTGATCACTCTCATCCCTATGATGTGAAATTTCAAAATTTTATTCACTGATAATAGGACATCCCAGTCGATTACGCCTCTCCCTGCTTTTTTGGAAACTGATGCATTTGTGCATGTATATATATATATAATATGTATCATGTACTTCCCCCCCCCCCCTGGAAAACTTTTAAATGTTATACGTAAAGCTATCTAATCATTTCCCCGTTAAGTCCTTTTTTCTTTTTAGAGTCCTTAAAAAGTCCTTAATCTTTACTTTTAAAAATGAGTATGAACCCTGTCAATTGAGTTTCTCCCTGCATTTCGGAAACAATGTCATTCATTTGTGTATGTGTATATATAATATGTATCAAGTACTTTGCCCCCTCCCCCCTGGAACACTTTGAACCTAAAGCTATCTAATCATTTTCGATGATTCCTTAAAATTTTTTGAGACTCCTTAAAAAGTCCTTAATTTTCACCTTTAAAAATGAGTATGAACCCTGGACCAGTGTCTAAGCAAAGTGCAAAAATTATGAAAATGGAAGCTGCTCTTGTGTTGTGAGTTAAAGAAACCAGGAAGAGGGTGTTACCATATGGAAATGCTTTAAAAGAACTAGCAAAGCAACTGTATTTAAAAATGTATTAGAATAATAGTTTGATCACAGAGCATAAACCATCATCACCTTCATTTTTTTGAGTTACAAATATTATTACTGGATCTACTGTAGCAGTTCAATTATAGCACATTATTTTATTATTACTACATACTGTACTTACCATACTGGTTTATTTATGTCTCTCTTTTCCATTGATCATTGATTTTGGGCATCATAACAGTATTTTATGTTGAATAAAACAGCTTTAAAAAAATAAAAATGCAAATAAAAATTAAGTCAGTGATGTAAGAAACGGTAATATATAATTAAGGAATGGTTTCAAGCTGTTTGAGGCGGTGTTTATTAGTGTCTGAAATAATTTGGTACGTTTATAAAAGTTTTTGTTTCTACCTTTTTCCACAACGCAAAATTTTGACTTACGCGAGGGTTCTTGGAATGCATCCTTTGCGTTAGTCGGAAATCGACTGTACTGCATTTTTGGTAGACAAATTGAAATGTGTGGTACTGACAATTAACAAACTGACAATCGATAAACAAATGGGTATTTCTTATCAATGAATGAAAGTTTTGTGTTCTTATCTTACAGAGCATCCTATTATTGAAGATTGCATGGCAGAACCGGCTGAAGGAGATTCTGCCTCTTTTGATACTATGGAGCTTATGAAAGAGTGTTTTGAAGATTATAAAAAAAGTTCTGCTGAGTATGATGTAAAATCTGATTTGACTGCTAAAATTCAGGCTTGGGAAGAAAGAATAACGCCATTTTTAGCTGAACAGGTAAGAACTTTCCTCTTTTTTTAAATGATATTTTTTGTGGCATTCACTATTTGTTTTCTCAGAAATAATCTATTGGGTTTTATTTTGGTCTGCAATTCTATGTTTCCACTGTATCAAAATATAATATTGTAAAAGCTGCTCTAGTAATTAAACTGTAGATAGATTCATTTTTAAGGCTCAACCTATGGCATTTTTTTGGCCAGTGACAATTGTTCAAAATTAACCCGCGGCAGCTTTTTTTTTTCTTTTTTAAACACTGATGTGCGAAAGCCTGTGGTTTGTCTTTTTGAGCAAGATATTGCCTTTTAATGATTTTTCACCGCAAGCAATTTATTAGGGGAACTGCTGAATGTTGTTTAAGATTATTTTTTATATGAGAGAAAATAAGTCAAATTAAGAACTTATGCAATTCTTGTTGACTCAGTTCACTAATGCATGAGATTTTTTGTGCAGTGTGCATCAAAAGGGAGGGGGGGGGGAGGGGGACAGCAATTGTGTAGTAGACTTCAGAAACAGTTATTTTAGTTTTCTTCAACCATTTCATGATAATCGTGAATTAGTCTTTTGATTGTTTCATTTTTGTTCTTCAGAGAATATCTTTAAAAGCGACGTTAATCAAAGTCCTACTCTATCTTGTTCTTAACCTGAATCCCTCTAATCAATAATCATTTGTTACAGATGTAATAAAAGGGTATGATTTCAGTTGAAATATTGTTCTTGCTGCATAATCTGAAAGGCTATTGACTTAAATAACTGTACCCAAATTCTGAGATGACTTCTATTGATTTTTTACTTTTACTTTCAGAGTCGTAAACCAGAATTTAATATCGGCCAATATGGATCAGATATACTAAATTCATTTGAAGACACTGACAGAAAACAAACAAAGATTTTTAAAGATATAGTTAAAGGAAAGTTAAAGTGGGAAGTTCATCGGTATTTCCTGGCTCTTCTTCCTCTTGTAAGTTGCTTTATTTTCTCATATGACATTTTGCATTAACAATATCAATGCAGGGTTCCCATGGGCCCTCAAAAGTCCCTATAAAGGCCCTATTTTCAAGTATTGTTTGTAGGCGCCCCTCTAAAGGCCATATTTTGCAGTCAAAAACCCTAAAAATTAATCAAAGGCCTATTTTTTTAGGATTTGTGTCATTCTGTGTCAAATCAACGAAAAAAATTTCTCAACTTGACTTTTCCGATTTTCATGAAACTTTCAGAAACCTTACTCTCTGATGTTTTAAATTTATGTATACAGTCGATGTATACAAAATGACCCCTGTCATCTAAAAACAAAGTAGATCACTATATTGATGAGTTGCTATAACGCAAGTATAGAACATATTGCATATTTTCCTGTCCTATTTAAAAATACTGGAATAACTACTATATTCAGAGGGTTTAAAAAAATGATTGTCTGTTTTAAAATAATAAGTAGGTACTTCTCAAAAATTATGCATGACTTGAAAGAATACATTTAATGAAACAAGACACTGAAATCAACTGACAGTCATTTGTTATATTTCATATAGAGGTGTCATGGTTTGATTTTGCTCTGTTTTAGGTTGTTTTACAAATTATTAGTTACCTCCCTTATTTAGATATTGTTAAAAGCTTTCCGCTCTTTCAACTTTTTCTAAAAAAAAAAAAAACTAAAAAAAACCATAATGTCTATCTGGTCTATTATAATGACTCTCATCAATGAGACTTTTATAATCAAATAACTCCTTTCAATGAAAAAGTTTTACTTCAAAAATGTAAAATTTTTAAGAATTTGTTTTTGAATAGATAATTTTGAGAATAGAAATAAGTTGTAAAAAATTTTGCAAATTATATTGGAGTGAACAATTTAGCTTGTGGGCATTCTAATGGATGTTAAAATAACATTGTATGTATGGAACCTCAAACAGGTCTTCATTCAACAATCACTCTAACGGAAGGGTCGCAGTAATGGGAGCTTGTTCTAAAGAGACTATATTTTAAAAATCTATCATTCATAACTGATGTACGATTAATTTTTGGAATTTTTTAAACAGCATTTTTTTTTACTTGCCAGCAGTGTTTTAAAGTGTTTAATTCAAGTTCTATCAGAGCAACAGATTTGTATAATAACTGATTTTAAAGTTATTTACATGCACTTTAATTTTATACAGTAAACTCTCGGTTATTGGTGGAATATGATGGGGCGGTAACTGCAGATACTCAAATTTGGATAACCCACAGTGTAAGAAGACTATAATAGTCCATGCAATAAGCTAAATATAGATCACTAATATTTGCATCCTAACTAAAATGATAACATTGCATAAAAAATTTATGTAAAAGCTAAAAAAAAGATCGCTCATTATAATAGCAAATTGATTTCACTCATGTGCGAGCAAATGGTGCAATACAGATTAATTGAAACCTATCAAGCTAGGTTACACTAAAAATGCATAGGGGAAAGGAGGGAAGTTTTTTGAACAAGATTGGTGGGGTCATTCGATTACCCAGGTAAGTCGTATAGATCTAAAAATCAGTATAGTTTAGATTTAAAGCAGTAACACGTGTAGATCAAAAAAGATTTCAAGTAGTTAGGTTTCTAGGACCATGAAAGGTTTGATGCCATTGGAAGGGAAGGGGAAGAACAAAATAGGGGTCTCTAGAAACAGGTTTAAGGTAATATGTGTTCATTTATCTACATTCAGTCAGGAATGTGCCAGCTGTGCCAATCGCCGATCCTACGGCAAACTGCTCCAAAAGACTGCAAAATGGACTTTTCTGCATGAAAATAGAACAAACTCGCTCCAAAACTGCAATTTTGCATTTAATGTTGCAGTTCCTTTTGCATATTTTGCAGTGTTGGCAGAGTATTATTAAGTTTATGCATTTAGAGATTGTTTTTACGATTTTTTGGCTTAGTGCCGATTTTTTGCGCATTTCAAAATCCGATTGCATCCGCTTTTAAAAAACTTGATCGTTTTAATTTTTTATGCGATTCTGTTCTTTTGATTAGAAAAATTTTGTACTGATCATTATTTTCAACCTTTGTTATCTTTTGTTTTCAGTATATGAGGATTTGTAAATTCGTCTTCTGGCCACCCCCCACTCGAAAATGTCAATCCAGTTGCAGCCAAATTGATTGAAGCGAATGCCATCTGTTAAAATTAATTGTTCTTCAGTTTTTAATCTTAAGTTTCTTAAGATTTTAGGGCAGAAAATTGATTTCTGGTTCTGGTTAGAGACACTTCAGGTAGCAAAAATCTGGGAATTCTAATGCTCTGGTAATGAATATGCAGAAATTTCAAGTTTCTCAAATTCAGGCATTTTTTCCATATGTATTTTTTTATACTTTTTGCCTCGCCAATTACACTATTTTCTTGCTCCAAGTTTCTACAAAACAAACTTTTTGGTGAGCCAAACTGCTCCAAAGTCAGTATTTTCCTGAACCAAGCTACTCCAAAGTCACAATTTTCCTGATCCAAGCTGCTCCAAAGTCACAATTTTCCTGAGCCAAGCTGCTCCAAAGTCACTATTTTCCTGTGCCTGAGATTGCTCCAAAAGTGGGTTTCAGCTGGCAAATCCTTGTTCAGTTAATCATTGCCAAAAGAAAATTTTTTTTTTTGAATGTGTGAAATTTTCAAGAAAACCTTTTTCACAAAATTTGAAATAATGTCCTTTAAAATTTTTGAAAAAAAAATATGATCCTAGATGTATTTTAATGAATACATCCAATATTTTCAGAGTGGGACTGTGAGTGACTTAACAGTTATGGCAAACAATGTGGGAAATTTTTTATAAATTTCACTTTCAAATGTTATAGCTCATGCTTTATGAAAAATATAGAGTTTTATAATTGCTCATTTTCAAGATAATTACATTCACGTTAGTATGTAACTTGAATAATTTTCAAGAAAAAATATTTTCCACAAAATTTTAAAATATAAAAATTCAAAAAATTTCTGATGTCCTTTAATTTTTTTTAAAAATGCTGTTTGATTTTCAATACCTATTTATAAAAATGTCCAAAAAACTTTAGTGGGACCATAAAAGGTTCAGTAGTTACTGAAAGGTTTTAGCACAAATTGCAGTAATGTGTCCTTTATTGTTTGCTGTAACTTATGATCCTTTTATGGTCCCGCTCTGAACTTTTCTGTATTCATTAAAGTACAGTAAAAATCTTGTGTTTTTTCCTAAAATTTTAAAAGACACTATCTTTAAAGTTTTTGTACTTATCATTTTATGGAAAAAATTCTCAGCAATTGTTCAATTTACATAAACATATTAAATTGATGTGCATCTAATTGTCTTTAAAATGAGCTATCATACAACTCTATAGCTCCCATAGAACTTTTGTTATAACGTTTTAAAACACTGCTGCCAATTAAAAAAGAAGTGCTTTTCAACACATTTCAAAGTTTCTTATCAATTATAAATGTTAGATTAAAAAAAAAACATATAAATGAACTTAAGACAGCAAAGCAATTGGTGTGTGACATCGGCGTGAAGTGGTCCTAAAAAGTTTAAAAATGTGTGGTATAAAGGCCCTATTTTTTAATCTGCTGGAAGAGTGGGAACTCTGCAATGAGATATTAGACATTGATTCTAGTAGCTTAATATGCAATTGGTTTCAAAATATTGGTACAGTATAACTTCAATTTAACAATGAAATGAATGAAAGGGGGGCTCAACCGAACCAAGCACTGCGACCAGAGGTCTATTGTACTAGTCCCCAAACAGAAGTCTTAAAACAGACCAGTAGCCGAAGCAGAATTCAGCAAACACCTAATAGGAATATCATGAATCTCGCATGGTTCAAGCAAATGATGACCAAGGTATTCAAACCAATAGGCAGAAAACACTTCACAATCACACAGGGTGTGAGTAATAGTTTCCTCCTTAAAGCGGTAACCTCTTTAAATTGAATCATTACTAATACCCTCTATAGAAAGGTGCCGCTTTAAAGTGTAAAAGCCAGTAAGAACGAAAGTTTTCCTAATACTATTTTTGTTAAGAAGTCTTATTGCACTTCTGGCATGTGATCCTCAGAGAGAATCAGATATGTCCTCCTTAGAAAGACAAGCTGAATATGTTCAATGTCATTGCAAGATAACCTCTCTGACAGGAAGGTTTCTCTCACAACAGCCATTTTAAACATACACACTGCTTGAGCATAGGACTGTGGTTGACCAGTCCGTACTATTTAAGATGCAGTAGTTTGTTCAGTGGAAGGAGTTGAAACCTCCCATCGAAGATGTTGGGTTTCTCTTATCTTCTCAGGAATGACTGGCTCAGTGGCTTTCGACTTCTGTAACAGCCTCCCCTCACCTGCCTGCACCTGTTGCATTTTTGTGCATAAATGAGTTCCCCCTGCCTCCCTACTGCAGTATTGGTGGGTTGTAGATACGCCCCTCACCAGTTGGTGGGTTGCAGACCTGCACCCTTCACCTCCTCCAGCAGCAAGGTTGCTGGTTCTCTCCTTCAAGCCAGTATCCAGCTCCACAGGAGCTGGGAACTGGACAGTGGTAAAAGGTCAACACCCGCACATCCACCCTGTACAAGTGTAAGGCAAATTACAACGAGGTTTCGCCCAGTTCCTCGAGGGGATCGTTTAGACATCATACAACCCAGATGCCATCCATCCAATCAGCACGGTGCCTCACACCTTAGATTGGGTATCCATTTTAGTCGCCTCTTACGACACGCATGGACAAACGTTGGGACTATTCTGTTCTGGTCACCTCACGGAGCTAGATTTAACGATACCCGATTTAACGATTTCCTCAATTTAACGATACATTTCACTGGTCCAGGTTTGACTGTATTAAATATCTATGCTCCTTGATTTAACAATAAGTTTTTCCAGTCCCTTTACGATCGTTTAATCGAGGTTACTCTGCATATGTTTCCTTTTTTAAAAATTGTACAATACTTTAACACAATTTTACATATGAGTTTAACATGTCATGAGTTTCAAAATATTGATACATGTGTTCGATTTTTAAAACCTTTAATCTTGACCTTGGACGCAACCCTACAATTGTTGTTGGACCACACAGTGAAACTTCCACCTCTCTATGAGCTTCCACCTCTCTATAGTGACCACCTCCATTTGGGACAAATTTTCTAAGGTGCCAATTTTCTTTTGTATCTACTAGATGTTAAAAATCCTCTAAGAAAGACCATTGAAACCTCTCACAATGGCCGGCAAATTCATGAAACTCAGCATCAACAAATGAAGGAATTTTCAGTTAAGAGAAAACCAAAATTAGCATAAGGATGAAATTTTCACAAATCAGTCTACTCTTGCTTATGAAAGTGGAAAGAAATTAGAATAAGGTGGTAAATTTTATTCTTCTGGTGGGTTTCAAATGAATTTCTTTCGTAGCTTGTGCCCCCTCTGTTTAGATTCTGAAAATTACAAAAAGGAGGGCATAGTTTTATGTGTCCTTGGGGATCAGAGGTGACGCACGCTACATCTAGCTACAATTCAGGTGTGCCTCTGTCATTGTGGGGTTGATAAAGGACAGCCACTTAGAAACAAAGGGGGCACATACCTAGGTTATTTTAGTGCTCAGAATCTATTGTGCATTTGAACAGTTTAGAGATAGATAGGCTCATGAAGTCTAAAGGAGCCCATGGTTGCATTCAGATTGCACTAAAAGGCATTAATAATTAATTTTTGTATCTAAAAAATAAACAAAGAACAAATTTCCGAAAAATTGAAAAATTGCAAACTGGAAAATATCTTCTGATATTTTAAAGCAAATTAATTTCTAAATGGAAAAATTAGATTAGAGGTATTGTTTGGATTAAAAATTTGAAAAGGAAATTGTAATTCCTCTATTCAAATGTATTTTTTTTTCAGAAATACCTTCAGGTAATGCAAACAGAATATGAATGATTTTATTGGTGCAATTTTTATTTTTTGCATGTTTTAAAACATGGATTTTTAGTTAGAATAAGAACATGCATATTTATCAAATTGTACAGATTTGGTGCAAAATTTATGCATCTTAGCCATTTCTTACCCTTTTAACCTTCAGTTCCGATTTTTCACTCATTTTGAAATTCAATTGCATCTGCCTTTACAATACTCGCTCGTTTTTCTTCACAATGTTATTCTACCGTTTGAACATTTATAATTATGTATTTAGCATTATTTTTTATCCCTCCTTATATGTCTAATTGTGTAGTTGAGAACTTGTAGACTTCTAATTTTGCCACTTTCATTCAACTTGAAAATTTTTAAGTTATTTGCATTCCTGTTGACTCATAAAAAATATCATTTATTTTCAATAGTGTCTTAACTATTTTATTTCAATTACCTTTCTTGTTGCTGTTTTTCTAGGCCAATGTAGGTAATGTTAGTCTAGAAGCTGAACGTCACCCAGATGGCACTGAAGATATATTGATCACATTGCTGTCTCGCAAGATGCATCACAAAGAAATTGAAAAGTACAGACACAGTCAGGGATCTCATGATTAACTGATGTGTACAAATATTGTTTTATCATATAAATTGCATAAATCAGTTGATTGTTTTTCTTCATAATGTAGTTAGTGATAGATTTTCTTATTTTATTGTTGTAATTTTATACCACATGATTAACTGTCTGTTTGTAAATATTCTTTATACGATGTAAAAATAGAACTTGAGTCAATAGAAGCATTTTAACACTTTTCTATCGTAAGATTTTATTGTTGCAAAGCTGTCTGATGGAAATTTTTGTTTTCTATTTTATAAAAGTAAAATATTTCTTACCAATTTAATTATTCAATAAAATAAACTCAAAGTTAAACTTTTGAGTAATTATCATCTTTTTATGCTATATGTTTTTAAGATTTCATTTCTAATTTTTACAAAAATATTTATTTCCAGTGTTTAAGCCTGATTTCTATTTTTAAATAATTTAGTTTGATGTAACATTGCATGGAACTTAAATACCTGTTACTGCTTAGCAGTTTGTGTTCATTAGTTTCTTAAAGTAAATGTGTGTAAGGTATTTTTATCTATGTCAAAGTACAAAGTGACAAAAAATCCTAATGTAAATCTGACTTTATATCAAGTTATAACATAAAATTCAAAATATGAATGCAAAAAGTTTTTGTTTAAAAGTGCTATGATATTAAAAATCGTTCTAATAAGGAATCTGTTATGAGATTGAATAAAAATTTTAATTTTGTTAATATTACAAAATCTTAATTTTTTAGTGGTCTCCTGGTATTTATTTTCTTCTGTATTTATTTTAACAAATTTTGTAGTATAAGACTACAAAAATTAATCAAGGTATTTAAACTGATTTATGTTATATCACCTTCCTTTGAAGAAAATAGATAATTTTAAGGTATCTCATCGCTCAAAATTACTGTCATTGTACCTAAAGTTTCCATATTTATTATTGTTGAATTTATAAACAATTAGAAAAATGGATTTCTAAAAAAAAATGGACTAAAGCCTTTTGAAACACCTCAGTGTTACACTGAACTTTGGTAGCTGGATCTTTGATGATTGATTGGAAATTTTTCTTATAATAAAAATTAAATTTTGGAGTAAATGAATTGTATGGTTTTGTTAATTAAATGCAGAACTTGGTTTTGGAAAGATATATATATATATATATATATATATATATATGTAGCATTCCCATACCTGGCATTTGCTTGGGTAATGGAATTCGTAGGGGTTAATAGTGCTTGGTGCACCTAGTTTCGAAAATCCCCTATAATATACTTATTACCTATAAATTTTTCTAATTTTGGGAGGATCTCGGGCCCCTGGACTCCTTATATATAGGCCCTTGTCCTTATCCGATCTTTAACTGTTATTAACGATCCTTTTAAAGTATTGATTATCTTTGCAAACACAGGCCATCAAAATTTTATTGTATTACCTATGTTTAAGCAAGAACTTCTTTGTATACAACATTTTTAGTTTTTTTTTTGGTACTAAAATTATTAAGCTGCTTGATGGACTGACTTTTGAGCAAGCTACATAAAATTAGCCGGGTGAAAAAAGTCTTCTCTTAAAACGATCCCTTCTACTTTTAATGTCTGTCCTTGTGACTTATTAACGGTTATTTCAAAGCAAACTTTTATAGGATACTGCACTCTTCTAAATTCAAAAGAATAGTCCACCTGTGATGATGTTCCTAAAAACTTCGTTTCGAGTTTTTAAAAAAATGAAAGCAACAGACAGAAACATTATTATTTGACTTGAGAAAAGCCTCGAAGAATCACGTGAGAAGCAAAAACAATATCAAATTTAAAATTTGCTATTGACCAAAAGTTGAGATGAAGTACTGAATAATGATTTAAATGGAAGAAAGCCTTCGAAAATAAGGGATTTAAATTTCAATCACAGGTTTTAATTTCACAGAAATTAATGGGTTTTAATTAATTTCTCCTGAACTAATTGATATTTCGAAAAATCCTTTCTTAGTGGATACTTTCGTAATCATGTGGATATGCCTTCGAAATTTCAAGCCCGAGGCTTCAGCGGTATTGCCTGTGTGTTGATATATATATATGTGTTATCTCAGGACATTGATTTTTATATATTAAGATAATAAAAGTGAAAAATATTAAAAGACCACACCAAAAACCCCTAGATGCGCAACACAGCGAAACTAAAAAGCCAAGTATATATAAAATAAGCAAACAAAATTGAAATTTTGTTTGCTTATTATATATATATATATATATATATATATAATATATATAATATATATATATATTTTGAAAAATCTTCCATAAAGAGTGCAAAAAGTATTAAATGCATATTTCATGTGTATAATGTCACAATCACAAATATTTTGTTAGTGTTGTTTTCATTAAAAGTTTGCAGCATTTCAAAATGATTGAGTTTAGTGCAAAATTGTATTAGAGTTAATATTTATCTGACCTGAACGTATATTATCTAGATTTTATTTTTACTTAATAGATTTTTCATTTAAAAAAGCATGTTTGGATCTATTAATCTCTCAGAATTATTTTTTTCTTATGTTAACCTTGCTTTGCAGTACTAGTTGTGTAAACAACACACTACTTTCAGTCTTATTATTTTTTGAATAGTAACAATGATAATGTCACATAAAACTGCATTTAAAATATGCTTAAATTGGCCAAATGTTTGCCTTAAACATTTAATTTATTTTATGTAATTTGTAATTATAGCTGTTGTTCCATTTTTGTATTGGAAAAACTATTCATCTTGTTTTGTAAATATGTCTCAGTTTTGAATAAATAGAAAGGAATTTTTCTACATTATTGGGTCTATCTTTTATAATTTATGTTTAACTAGCTGCCTCGCCCGGCTTTTCACGGTCTGCCTCGAAAATTAATGTTATGTCCATTGACTCGTGTTTAACAATCAGGCTTGAATTAAAAAAAAGGTAACATTTTGCGGCAATGTGCAGAAAAATACAAATACAATACAAATGTGATGACCAGCAACAGGCTCTGGGCCCAGCTAGGCTGGTCCTAGTCAATTAATTATTCCTCAATGAAGATCAATCGCCCTCTTAAAGCTATCCACTCCCTTGCTCATCACCGCCACTTCTGGTAAGCTATTCCAAGTGCCGACGACCCTACTAAAGTAGTAGTTTTTCCGAATTTCCATGTTAGCCTGAGATTTAAATAGCTTAAAACAATGACCCCTCGTCCTGCTTTCCCCACAAAAATTTAATCCATTTACATCTTTCATTTTGATAAATTTAAATAACTGAATCATGTCCCCTCTGACTCTTCTTTGCTCCAAGCTATACATGTTAAGCCTATTACGTCTGGTATCATAATCTAAATCTGAAAGTCCCCTTACTAATCTAGCTACCCTTCTTTGAACCCTTTCCAATACAAAAATATCTTTCTTCAGATAAGGCAACCAAAGCTGAACAGTGTACTCCAAATGAGGTCTTACTAAACTCCTATATAAAGGCAGAAGAACCTTCTTAGGTTTGTTTGAAATAGATCTATTGATAAACCCAAGCATTTTGTTGGTTAGCAATGCTGCACTGTTTACTAAACTTGAAGGCCTGATTTGTTAAGATAACCAGATCCATAACATTTTTTGCCTGATTAATGACTGAACCCTGTAAAAGATATCTCGTATGCTTATTTCCATGACCTTAGTGTAGCACTTGACATTTCCCTACATTAACTGCCATACCCCATTTATCTGCCCACTTAGTAATATGATCTAAATCCTCTTGAAGCTGTTTTATTTGTTCTTCATTTTCGACAATCCCCATAACTTTTACATCATCAGCAAAACTGTTCATGCTTTCAGAAATATTTTCATTGATGTCATTCATAAAGATAATAAAAGAGGCCCTAAAACTGATCCCTGAGGAACCCTGCTTAAAACATCACTCCATTTAGAATGATTTCCTCTCACAACTACTCTTTGCTTCCGACCAGTGAGTCAATTTCTAACCCAAAGTAAAGTTTTTCCTCCTATTTCTATGTCAGCTAATTTGCTGAGAAGAGCAACATGCGGTACCTTGTCAAAAGCTTTTTGAAAATCAATAGAACAAACATCAGAAAAAATCTTGGTGTTTTTTATTGCATATGCAGGACCTAGAGTAGGGCCGTAACCAGAAAATAATTTCGGGGAGGGTTTAAAAACTTTCATGCAGAGCTTTGGACTATTTGTGCTAATGTTCAAGTCATTGGGTTATCTATTATGAAAGCGTTTTATGCAATAAATATATAAATGAAAGACATTTGAGTTTTCAAACAATAATTTTGAAATTCTTAAAATATAATCGAACATTTAAATGTCAAACCAAATTTTTTCGGAGGGGGGGGTGAACCCTAAGAACCCCCTCCCTATTGTATACGGCCCCTGATCTAGAGTTTACTGCAGTTCATTCTTCTGTCAAACAACATTCACATACATTATTACTATAGACGTACCGAGTAGCACTCGGCCGAGTTATCAAATACCAATTGTGTTTTAAGGAGAACCACCAACACACATGTGATGAATTTTGAACTTATTGGAATAGTATTATAGACCTCCTTGTCCATATAATAGTTTTTAAAACTAAATTCCTGCTGAAATTCAATTATGCGTTATATAAACAATTTTGTTTGTGTCAAAAATTTTACAAAAATTTTTTAAAATTAAAAATAAATAAATAAAAGGTATGATTAATCAAGTTGGAATTAAAACAAATTACAGTAAAATCCCTCTAATGCGGACATTAACAGGATTTTTTTTTTGTCCGCAATAGAGAGGTGTTCTCAGGATAGGGGTTTAATAATGTTATTTGCATAGCATTGGAACTGGGGAAATTAAAAATTGTCCGCATAAGAGGGGTGTCCGTTAGGAGGGGTTTCAATGTATACCAATTATAGTTTTTGTCCGCCAAACATAAATAATCTTTTTAATACAACAAATGTGCAGGAACACTGCAGACACGTGTTTCTGCCCCCCCCCCCCCCCGTTACAAGGAACTTCTTTTTCAGTGCATAACATGTGAGCTAAAGAATGTAAAGACATTCGACAAAAAAAGCCGACTGTTGTCGGATGCCTTTAAATCCACGAGCTCCCATTTTGTGAATTGAAAAATAATTCCTTGTAATGCCAAAACAGTGTCTGAAGTGTTCCTGCACTGTACTTTTAACGTTGTTTTATTTTTTAAGCAAATGTAATTTTATATTTTTTATAACTAATTTTTGTTTGTAGCAAAAATCCATTTTTAATATAAAAACTCCATATTTTCTATACTTACCTTTTTTGCATAATTTTTAATAAATAAGTTTTATTAACTTTGGGGACATTAAAATAAAGATTGAAGCATTACAAACTTCATTATTCTCAAAATTTAAATTTGACTTATAAATTTGAATTGTAAATGATTGCAGAATATAATGCTTGCTCTTTTTTTTTTTTATAAATTTTAGTACTGCTTTGGACAATATTCAATTTTTTGCAACTACTCGGTATTGGCCGAGTATCTGATCAGAATTTGGCCGAGTACCGAGTACTCTGCAAATTGGCCGAGTACCGAGTAGTTACCGAGTACTCGGTACGTCTCTAATTATTACATTGCTGGCAGCATATAAACTTAACATTAATTATCTTCTGTTTATAATTTTGCAAAAATTATGTTCAAAAATAGTATCAATGTCGTTTAAGTAAAGAATGAAATATTTATTTTTGTGCAATTTACAATTGAATGAGTAGTAGCTTGTTTCCTTGATTGCCCTTCTTTTCATTCTTTTGAATAATCTTATTTTTTTTGTATAAGATAAATGGGTCATTCTCCTAAGAAGTCATTTTGAGCTTATTTAGTCAGAAAAATTAAAGTGAGGGGAATCAGATGAAACCTTTTTATTGACATCGATATATCGCCCATTTGGAATAAGAGTGCCACAATACGAAGAAATGAAATTTTACAGTAGAATCGTTTGAAGTTGAACTCTTCAGGAAATTTGCATTAAGAAATATAAGTTTGCTGTGCTTTCCAGTGGTTAATATTCATAGAGTAAAGAAATATACATAGAGAGGCCCCGTCTATGGCCAAAAGGAAATGAAATTGAGGCCGGAATTATGGGATACAGCGGTGCAATGATGGGCGGTTATGTTAACATGATCGCTTCGTGAGAATAGTTTTTACTACAGCCTCTATATAAAGAGGCCGGCGCATCAGCTTAAGTTTAGCCATTTTGGATCGAATTTTTCATTGTTGCGCTGCTAGGGTTACCACATCAAAGTTTCGGATTTTGCCAAATGTAACGAAAATAATATTTTATTTAATAACTCACTTGCTGGCTAATAATTGCTCACAGTGAACAATCACCAAAGCGATAACTCGCCAGCAAAGACAACCACTCAAACACGCGCTCCGATCCAAAATGGCTGATCTTTAAACTGATGCGTCGGCTCGTATATATAGGGGCCTTAGTTTTTACCAATCTTGCAAAGGGACCGTATAAAGTAGCTGGCGGATTGGTTTGCATTTACTTCATGTTTTAATGCAATTTCGAAAACGTGCTTCATAAACTTGCAACAATATCCAAGATTAAATTAACAACCAATTGAGATTCAGTAATGGAGTGTTTTGAATCAAGATGTATCTCAAGAAGCTAAGGATCTTGGGATATAGCTGTGAAACTTCCGGCTTCAATTTCTTAGTAAAGCGGGGCCTCTCTATGTAATTTCTTTAATCTATGTTAATATTCAAACAAAAATCTCCTTACTAGAAGGTTCCCCTCCCTCCAAAGAAGATAACATCCTTTGAAGGTCTTTAAGCGAAAAAAATGAAAATTAAAACTTTTGTATCGTGGCACTCTTCTTCCAAGCAAGCAACATGTAAGGGCTTCATGAAAAAAGTATTGGTCCTGTTAAACAAAAATACTTTTTGTATAGCATAAAACCCTCAGCATTATAAACTCACTTAAGCATCATTCTCTCAGTAGTGAGTGAATAACTAACTTGATTCTAGTTGTTATGACTAACTGATATTTCATTTTATTCCCATACAAATATTCTCAAAACAGGAAGCAACTTATGAGCATGCAGTTTTCATGCATTATTTTATTTTATTTTTCTATAAACACACATGTGAGGGAATGACGAATGCAAAAACCCTTCTTTAATTTTATGCTTTTATATATGTTCCAAATAATAATTTCCGACAAATTAAAGGCGCAAATATGTAATTATAATTTTCTGGGTTTCCAGCTGGTAGGAAATTAACTGCTGAGTCATTCCACGTCACGCAACTGACGTAATATTTCATATCGTCCCCACTCGACCATCTCCGATTTCGATGAAATTTTTTAGAGGTGTAAAAATGCTTTTGAAACTAACCTATACAAATTTTCATCTTCCTAGAGCCAAATCCTGACGATGTAGGATCTCCGAAAATTGTGATCCAAAATGGCGGATCAGCTTTTCGTGCCAAATTGCCATATTTAGACTAAGTTTACAGAAAACTTTATTACACTGGAAGCCTGAAACTTTAGGCGCTTAAATAGGCCGGTGCCAATAATGTTTGAGAACAAAAAAAATTAGAACAGGGTGAAACCCATAGGAAAAGTAAGAAAATATGATAGAATTAATAGGAAAAGTAATTTACGGGTGAGCTGAGTTCAGAAAGGGGGGGGGGGGTTGAGGGGGGAAAACGGTTTATCACGACTTCAGGCAAAACTATGAGTCCTATCGAAAAAACGTAATTATTAAAGTTGTTGGGGTAATAAAAAGTATTTGTATTTGCACTTTTTTTTACAAAACCTCAAAATCAAGCGAAAAATTCAAAAAACTGACTTTTTGGTTTTTTCTTTTTATCTCCCACAAAAAAAAAAAAAAAAAAAAAAAAAAAAAAAAAAAAAAAAAAAAAAAAACACGAAATTTGGTTTTTTTAGCAAACTTACCAAAGTTTTAAAATAATATTCCTCGTCATTTTTTTTTTTCATTTCTGATAAATTAAAAAAGAAAAAGCAATAAATTGCAAATATAGCAGACCAATTTCGCCAATCTGGTAGTCTGTTTTTTTTTTTTTTTTTAAATAAAAATCTTTGCTATTCTTTTATTGGATTGAGACGATTTAAGTTTATAGAAAACCTATTCTCCCCCCCCCCCCCTTTGTTTTGGATACATTCTTTGAAACATTTTTCTGTTTTTGCCCAAAGTACAAGGTAAGAATTGTTTGTTGAAATGAACACTTGTTGAATTTATTCAGAAAAACAGAAAATAGGGTATCCCATAATTTTGACACTTTTAGCGTAGGCAAGTGGTGGGCCAAAAAAATGAGGGGTCAGAAGTGATGAGTGTTATGGGGTGGCACCCATGAAGCTGATTTTTTTATATATATAAACTTAGGCTATATTTTAGATGTTAGCGTTACTTTACTGATTAAAATGCCTCTAAAAGTATGAAACGTAGCCTCAAAAATAAGGGCGGATGGAAATCGTAAACTCTTCTAACTTCCAATTTAAACTTGATGCATTCCTATCAACTAGCGTAAGAAACGTCCATTTATTTGTTCTGTTTAATCTTTATTCTGTGGGGAAAAAATCAATTCATTCGGTAAAAAAACACTTTTCAATTGATTGCTAATTTTTTGCTCTGAAAAGTAAGGGGGGGGGGAGGGAAAGAATCCTTTACTTTTGGATGTGAGGGGGCGGTTGCCTTTCTTGTTCTCCCGTACGGGTGCTTTTTGATTTCATAATATTTAAGATTGAGAAACACAGTTACAAATGTTAATATGAACTTGTGATTCTGTTACCCTTAATAACTTCAAACACATGGTTTTCCATCAAAAGTATTAAGTTTTGCATTACTTACGGGGAGGGGGGTTCATTTTGATTTCATGCTTGGTCTATTGCTCCTTTAAGGTCCTTAATCAGAAAATATTAGCTTCTATTTTCATATAATTTTCTTGCTAGATGTTCCCACACATTTTCCATTGAATTTTTGCCTGGACTAAGTTATAGGCCTTCCATGACATTCACACTACATATTTGTTGTGTTAGGCGCATGAGTAGGTGCTTTGTCTGTCTGAAATACGGAGAGTGGTAATCCCAGCTAATCCTGCATCAGAATAAAATGGCCCTCTAATATTAGCTGATAGTCACGGAGTTCATGCCAGAAATGCTTGTCTATTGAATTCAAAAGCATCTAAAAGTCATTACATGATCCTCCACCTTACATGTCTACAAAAAAAAAAAAAAAAAAAAAAAAAAAGACTTTTTTGTTCGCGTCTTGAATTATGCCAGTAAAATTTTTATTCATCGGGTCCATCCTATTTACACTTTTTCTCATTACTAAATATTGTTGACAGCGATTTGCACCCATAGGACGTCATTTTCTTTGCCCAGTTTAAATGTAAGGTTTGTTGTGGTATTGGATTTAATTGACTAACGTTTTTGGTGATTTGTAACAAGAAAATGTGTTTTCTCGACTATTAGTCAGTCTTAAAGGACCATCTTATTCCAATACAGAATTTGCTAGGCGGATCAAACTGTATTTCAGCAAGAAAAAGCTCCTACTGATTCATCCAATTCAACAAATTTGTAATTCAACATGAGTAATATCACTGTCATTGAATGACCATCGGTTAGTCCAAACTTCAATCTATTGTAAAACATGTGGCAACATCAGGCACCAAAGTTATATGAAACTGGAAGCCAATATTTTTCGACACAGGAACAACTTGATACTTACGATGGAAAACCATGTGTCTGAAGTAACTAGAGGTAATGGAAGAACAATTTCATATTTACATTTGTAACTAACTGTTTCTCAACCTTGAATATAATTCATAAGTTAAAATATCTGTAATTATAGGACACCCTATTTTCTAGTTTTCTTAATAAATTCAACACATGGTGTTTTAAAATAAGTTGCCTTAACTTTTGTTTCTGTAAAAGTATTTATTTTCGCAAAAATAAAGATATCGGCGATTTTGCGATTTTTTTTTTTGTTTGAACCGAACGGAAATGTGAGTATCCGTACGCAGTTGAAATATTTCGCTTGGCTTTAATTTTCGCAATTTCGACGGACTCGTGAAAATTGCGAAAATTAATGCCTCGCGAAAATGGGTGCTTTTACAGCATGCTAAGACATGGCTAGAACAACGCTTGGTGTATAGTGCAGCTCTGGTTAGTTGAGCTGTGACCTTGACTATGTTTACCTGTTTTAGGGAAGTTTAGTGAAAAATAGACTCGGATTTTCGTTGGAATGTTTTTGAAAAACTACTAAGAAAGTTTCTCAACTCAACGCCAATTACCGCTCCCTATTTTCCGAAACAGGGGTAAACATTGTCAGAGTCGGAGCTTAACTTCTCAGCACTTCACAATAGATTCCAAAGTTTATTTATTTATTTAGAAGCAAAACAACTTCACAAACATAAAGGACTGCGTGCCAACGCCATGCCTCCACACACACACAGGAAAGATTTACAACACATGAGGGGGAAATAACACCCAAGGCACCGGCGGGAATCGAACCCACGACCTCCGGCTTAGAAGACGAAGCTTCTATCACAGAGCCACGGAGGCCCCAGGTTGCCAAGTTCTTGTTGCTGTTGGAATAAGAGAGAGATCTTAGATTAGGGGCTTCCGTGGTGGCTTTGTAAAGTTTAGATGCTTGTTATAGCAAAAAAAAAAGAAGTAAAAATATCGCTGATACAATATAATGATTAAATTCTATTGTCTATTTATAAATGTGAAACTCCAAACACAGTAGTATTCGCAACTCCAATAAACTATAGTGGGCGCTGTGCAGCCACTGTCTAACGGCGGATGAAAAAGGTAAAACAAACAAAGGCCGTAACTTATAACTTGTTTTGACGCTTAGTGAATGACTGTAATTTTTCATCGTGTTTGTGAGAAGCTTTCTTTTCTATTCTTCTGAAATTACATTACATCATAAACCGTCTGAAGCCTGTAATTTACCCCAAAGAAAACACGTGGAATGGAATGTTTTACCTTTTTCTTTAGTATTGTTAATCACCGCAAGGTAGCGTATTCGAGCTCTGGATTTGCGAATAGTAAAATATTGTAATTGACAAAAATTTAAAAGAAAAAAAAAGCGTAAATATTTTGAAATAACTAACACTGAAAACATTTAAAGTTATATATCTACCTGGTATTTAATACTTAATTTTTATATCTATAAATATATACTTTCACTTCTGTGCAGTATAACACTAAAAAATAATTAATAAAAACAATCACATGAAGGTACGTTTTCGAAAAAAATACTGCTTACGACGCATTTTGGGGACATATGAATCATGCAATTTATAAAATGAGGGATTTCACCCCAAAGCTCAAAAATTGCAATAAGTTTTGGAATTTCGTTTTGTAAAAAAAATATTCAACTACTCTAAAAAGAATACGATAGCAGAAAAAATAATTGAGTGCTACATCCATTTTTTTCTGGACTTGACTTTCCAACATTTCCACATTTTGCAAATTAACTTTCTTACGCATGACAAAAATGAAATTCGGTTTTTATGCATCAGCATCAGCTGACTTTGGAAGTCGACTATAAACAATCAAGTCGCTCTGCATTTCCCCCGTAAAAATAGTTTTACAGTCTTGAATGTTTTCTTTTTTGCTAACTTTCGCAACATATTATTGCTTAGGAAATTATTCTGGTAAAAGCTTCCGCTCAATTTCTTTTTCTAATAAGGTGACTTAATCTTCTTGATGATTCTGGTGAATTTTTCTTTCAAGAAGTTTTTTCACGCATAAAAAAATCGAGGGAGCTTGTAATAAAATGCAATAAATTATCAAGTGTTTTAGCATGTTATGGATAAGATAGATTATAGCAGTTATTTTAAAATTGAATTGTTGATCTGTTCAAGATTAAAAAAAAGATAAATAAAAATAAAAATGAGCTTGAATTTGTTTTTGACTGAGTCAAAGCAAATTTTTTGCAAGATTGGGATAGTAACCAATAAAAATTAAATAAATAAATGAATAAATGAAATAAAATAAAATAAAATAAAATAAATAAATGAAATAAAATAAAAAAATAAATAAATAAAATAAAAAATAAATGAATAAATAAAATGGAATAGAAAACAAATAAAAAAAAAAGATTTTTTAATCATTTTGCACACACATTTACATGGATTTAAGGTTACTTCTTTTCAGAAAAGAAATGTAAATTACACTAAAAAGATAAATATTTTAATTTAAATAATACATTCACCCATTCTAAACAGAAAATTTTTGGTTAATGACTTACATTCAGACGCAGAGGTCGAAACAGAAATTCATTCTATTCTTTGTTTGTTATGCTCTTCCTCAATCAAAATTTTTCATTTGTGCAATGTACAAAATGAAATATTGCATTAAAAAAAAAAAAAAAAACTTTTGAAGAGAAAACAGGAACGAATCCGTCGAATTCACAAAGCAAAACAAGAAAAATGACCGGCGGCGAAAAGAACAATAAAGGTAAATAAATACAGATAGTAACACACTGTAAAAACTGCCAGTAACATATATCACAATTTCTGCCAGTAACATATACCTTGGGGTCATGGCACACTAACGAGGTACGGGGAGATATACCGTATCTCACGGTGAGCAAGACCCACACATAAAGGGGTAAACACCCAGCTGAGCGGAAGCTCAGTATGGTGACCTTCCCCGGCGCAATAAACACCAAGCCCGTCCGTAGCACAGATGACTATCGACCGCCGCACTCAGTCCCGCGGGGGGCCCGCTACGCGGACCCCCGTGAGATGGAACCTAAGGCCCACGGCTAAGAGGTGGGGTGCGTGCGGAGAAAAGTAACATATACCTTGCAAAAAACAGGAAAGCTTCGCACTAAAAGTTGGTAACCTTCCTGAAATTAGCCTGAATTCTTTCTGAAATATTTAGAAAACGTGTCGATCAGCCAGTCATGTTTTTAAACTAACTCAGGAACTTCAGTGAAAACTTGCGTAGGTAATGTATTTAGTAATAGCTTAGCTCCTCCCTGCATTTACAGGAAAGCTCCGTAAGCCGAAGCTAAATATGGCCCAAGCTAAGATGGAAATGCAAGCAATTCCTCCAAAGCAAAAATATCCGGAGACTGCATTTCGCCTTTGATTGAGGCTCAGTCAATCCAGAGAGGCCGTGCCTAAGCTGAAAGAGAAGCACCTAATAAAGAGGCCTAATATATTTTTACACTGGTAGCTTAAACTATTTTTCATCACAGTGTAAAATTGGCATAAATGAAAACTGTTCCGATCCAGGAAACTTTTTAGCAAGAAAACTTGTTTTTAATTTTAAGGAAACTGGTGTACCTTGAAATCCCGAAACGTTACCCGGAAGTAATCAGTGACGCTTCGGATTGTTTTTACAGAGCAGGTTGAAAACTTGTTTTGTGCATTTATGCTTACTAGTGATGTACCGGATATCCATATCTGTATCCGCGGATATCTGAGGAAAAATATAGATCCGTATCTGTATCCGTTATATTTTTGACGGATCTTTTAAGTTTTAAAATTTAGTTTAAATTAGGTTTTATTCCTCATTTAAATTACTAGAAAATCGTCCAGCAAGGTATGATGGATGAAAATTGCTTCTACATTTGAATGAAGCAATTTCCTGCTTGGTACGTTTGATAGTTGAAATTTACAACACTACTGGATTGACCTTAAACTCCAATAGATAGCATTGTTGACCACTTTTTCGTTTTTTAACTATCCTAAAATTCAATCTTACCAGTAAAACAGTTAAGTTACCGGATCCAGTTAAGCCTTGTTAAAATAAAGCGCTTCCCTGCATATCAAACATTACCAAAAAATAGCATCAAATTATCATGCTATGGCGCGAGTATCGTTGTTGATGACGTCAGTATGTCGATCAGTGAATTCGCTATTATATATATGAAGACAAGGTATCATTTCCGAAGTCAGTTTTTAACCCCCGACGCAACAAGGAAGAATGTAATAAGTTTGATGTTTTTCTATGTGTCTGTGGCCAAAAAAAAAAAAAAAAAAAGGCATGACTGAAAAGTTAAAAGTTATTAAATTAATAATGATTTTCATGTGAATGTTTTATACAGTGTTGTTTCGATACAATACAGTTGAAAGATTAATCTCAACCCGATATTGTTAGGATTAATAAATTATTCACTCTTTATTTATCTCGAAAAAGGAAAAGCGGAAAAAGTTCTCTGATTAATTATGAAGTGACAATAATGGGTGGACCACCAGTGTCAACTACTAGAATCAGCAAAAATAATTTTGTTTTTGAACGGAAGTAAAGAAAAATGTCTCATCCCAATGAAATGTAAAATTATTAAGCAACATTCAGCGATTCAGCACAGGCGGAATATTTTAACTGAATTATTATCTGTTTTGCAACTATCTCTCTCTACATACATACATAGTACAATTCTTCCTTTCAATAACGTGTATCGTTCGATTCAAATATCCGTCTTTGGGAACCCTAAAATGCATCTTTCAGCATTCCATTGAGTTATAAAGCACTCAGTCGTTGCAGAGGAATTTAATTTTGAAATTTCGTCCATTAGTTTCTGTTGAAGCTTTATGTTGAAAATTTAGTTTGGAAACCAGCGTTTCTGACATATATTTGATGAAAGCGCAAGAAAATTCCAGTGATGTTCTCCGTGTAGGAATTAGGGACGGCGAATTGAGAGCATTTGTACAGCACAAGAATCCTATGTGGCATTATGGAGGGAGGTAATGTTCTTCATTTAAATACGAAGTACTTACCAGTTTTTTTAAGGCGACATAACTCGCGTATAAATCTAAATTCATCTCTCCAAACCGAACTTAGAGCAATTATCAGTTCACTTTTTAATTTGAGGGACTACTTCAAGGCTTCATTATTTGAGGCAATGAGAAGCAAAGGGACAAAGTGGACATTTTCAAGTTTTGTGTAAAAAACTTGAAAATGTCCAATTAAAGTTTCGGTCCTAGGTAGGCTTTCATTGAAAGGTTTTTCTAAATCATGTTGTATAGCAGCACCTTCCAAGGGATGCTAGTAAAGGGTGTTTTTTTTTTTTAGAGGTATAGAACTAAAAATCTCAAATAAAACACCGTTAAATGATATAAATCGCCATGAATTTGACTTTATTCGAAAGATGATTCTTTGCCATTTTTATTTAAATGTGATTTCTGGTATATGGCCACTTCGACTGGCTTGGAGAACGGCTAATCGGAAAGTCCAATTTTCTATCACTTTTTGCAGCAATGGGGGCCGTATGTGAGTGATATGTGGCGAATGTTCTTGTCCAAGGCGTCAATCGTCTGTGGCTTATCGGTTTAGATCTGAGACTTCACACAGCCCCACAAAAAATAGTTCAGCGTAGTTAAATCACATGATCTCGCAGGCCAATTCACGGGTCCATTAAGCGAGATTATTCGTTCACTGAAAGTTTCTTTCAATAAATCAATTTTGACACGATCTGTGTGGCGTGTTGCACCGTCTTGTTGTCTATTCATGATGAAATGGCAAACCAAACTAAACACAAAACAAGTGACAACTATCAAAATGGCCCATAGATCAAACATTGTTCCCGGCTTAAAGTTCTATACCTCTAAAAAAACATAGTAGGGGAGATAGCGACAGTTTTTAATACATTATTTATGTAAGGCCAGAATTTTTTTAAATATTAGATTAGTTTACTTAAAAGAAGAAAACGCGAGTCTACCAAAAAGTTATCGTTGCAATAATTAATAAAAAATTTTGCAATATGTTGCAAAAACTTGTGAAATTGTCTTATATATATAAGGCTGAAACTCGGAAATATTATTGATTACGTATAAACATAACGAAAAATATATGTCTACCGCGTCCGAAGCGTTGCCGTGCCGTGTCTACCACCCACGCAAGGTGCGAAAAAATCGGTCAATTTTGACTTAAATATATAAGCCTAAAATGTTTTTTAGTAACTGTTTACAATGTATAAAATATAAAAACAAAAGTCTACCAGTTGTGTTATGTTGCAAAGGCATGATAGACGTCATGGAATGTCGACCTCGTACCTCTATGTACCGTTTATCGGGCCGCTAGCGCTCGCTCGAAAAAGTTTGCTTGTCGTCGCGAAATTTCAATAAATAAAGCTGATTTATTTTTTAATTAATAGTTTAAATCCTGTTTTTATTAAAATTTTTAGTCTACCGTGACTAAGAGGTTGCTTAGTCTTTGGTAGACGTTGCTTAAATTATAAAGTATAGTTGGAAAAGTATGAATGATTTAAGCATATTAAAAAAAATAATTTTAACATTGAAACGAAATTAAAAAATATTTTATTAAAATTAAAATTATGTAGAAAATTATAGTGAAGTTCATTTTTCATTAATAATGTCTTGACCTTTTAAATTATGCCTCTTTTATTTATTTATTTTTTATGATCAAGTACTTATGAAATAAGATTTTTCGCATCGATCTTACATAACAATAAATAATTAAAAATAACCAAATAAACAGTTCTTTACATATTAATTAATCTTTACTAATAATAAAGCTGAAAGTCTCTTTGTCTGGATGTCCGGAGGATGTCTGTAGGATGTCTGGATCTCTGTGGCGCGCATAGTGCCTAGACCGTTCGGCCGATTTTCATGAAATTTGGCACAAAGTTAGTTCGTAGCATGGGAGAGTGCACCTCGAAGCGATGTTTCGAAAATTCGACGTGGTGAGGCAGAAGGCTATGCTTCAAATATAACATCTTTTATTGCTTGTGGTAATTGTTTTCAGTAAACCATTTAAAAACTTTTCAGTTGTCCTCAATTTTCCACCCCACAACCAAGAGGTGATAAGCTTGTCAGATTTTTTAAATGAAAATTTGTCCAAATTTGCGAAATGCAAGCTGTTCTGAGGAAATGTTCACGAAGTTCAGACTAACATAGGGTTAAGGATGACGGATCAAAACTCTTCACGTTTTCGAGAATTACTTTATCTTTTTTCAAAATTTTTATACTCTTCTAAAAACGTCATGGTTCTTGCATCATTAATTCTTTCCATTTCATTTTGTCTGTACATTCGGCGCACAACTCTTCCGAAATTTCGAGTTGTATTCGAATTTGCGACATGCATTTTATATTGTTCGATGGCTTACTCAAATTTGTTAACGCTCCTGTGTATTCTTCCGACTTTGTAAATAGAACGTAAATTCGAACTTTTCCTTTTCGGAAAAAAGCCGGATTTTGATCGCAACCAGTCATTGCGTGTAAAGCAACCAAGGCGGAACAAACGGTTTCTCCTAAATTCTTGTAAAGTTCAGAGACATTGATACCTCTTAATGATTTTCCATCGCCAACTTCCATCCAGACCTTTATTTAAGAATTCAAAAACTTCATGTTAGCCAATATTATAACTAATACATCAGTATCTGAACATCGTAGGTGGACGTCATATGGAGGCTGCAGCTCTTCAAAAATTACAAAGATGGTAAATCATTTTTGTGTCGAATTTTTCGCGGTTTGGGGCACGATTGAGTATGATTGACTATTTTTACAACTTTTCTGCTGATGGTTTCAAATCTATAACACAGTTTGTAGTTAATATACACAAATTTATCTTCAAAATAAATCGCTTTGTTATCTCGTTCCCAGTTTGTTAGTAAATATTCTAGCAAATCTTCTTTAAAAGTAATATTTTTTAATTGATTCAAAAAGTCAGAGGGACGTGTTGCAGAGTCTCCTATCTGAATTTTTTGACCTCTGTGAGTTCCGCTTAATATATCGTCGCCACAGAACAACAGTAAGATATCTTAATGTTATTTCTGGGATTAGATATCTTACTGTTGCTCTGAGGCGACGATATGTTCGTTATCTTTTATGGAAGGAAACGGGGTACGTGTCGAAAACAATTACTACGAATAGTGCTGAACATACTTAATAATTTTCTCAATATCATTAGATGATGGAATTTCTTTCATTAGATTTAATAAAAAGAATCCATCATAGATGAGAAATTTTGGTTGTTCAGAATTGATGTTTTTTAAGCACTTTTATTACACTTGGCCTGATTGTCATGGAGTAATCTGAGGCGTACTTTTGCTCATATTTCAGCAACTAGATCACTAAGAGACTTCTGGATTTTACTAAATGATTTGCTTAATCTTAAGGTACAACTTAAGGCTGAAAATTTAAAATTCTGAAGTAACATCATTATTTCGGTTAGGATGGAAAATAGCAAATTTGATGTAATTGTCCCATTAAATGTTTAAATATAAAATTCATTGTTGCAAATTTTGTTGCCTTGCAAATGTAATGTTAATAGTAATCATAATGAAAATTTTGAATCAAGTCCTCTCTGGAGCAAGAATGAAATTTATTCACTGACGTTGCTTTCTTAGAGTTTTTATCCTCATCTATGCATCTATGCCAATAATCGATAACGGGGCTAAGTAAAAACGCGTATTAGGATCTTTATCCCAAGTTACTTATATGTTGTGAACCATTCTTTTGCGTATACTCAGCAACTAGACCACTTACAGACTTCAGAATTTTATTAAATGATTTGTTTAACCTTAAGGTACAACGTAACGCTAAAAAATCGAATTCTAAAGTAAAATTTTGTTTGAAAACGAAAAACTTTAAAATAACAGATTTAAAAAAAAAAATAACAAGCACTTTTCATAATGCACTCAAAAGGACAAAATAACTTTTCTGAGTCAGAAAGGACAATTTAAGTGTTCCTGTAGTTTTTAATTCTTTGAAGAAAAAGATTTCACAAACGAAGAGAAGTGCGCTCAAGTCATTTTAAACCAAACTTTCCCATTAAGGAAAAAAAAAAATGCGTGTTTCAACACTCAAAATTATGATTGAAAGCTAGATAATGGTAAAACATTCTCTACATGACTAGAACCGCACTTTTCTTCGTTTGTGGTGTCATTTTCTTGGAAATTTTTGAAAACTACAGGAATTCTTAAATTGTCCTTTCTGACCCAGAAAAGTTATTTTGTACTTTTGAGTGCATTATGAACAGTGCTTATTATTTTTTAAAAGATCTGTTATTTTCCAGTAAATGCAGTAAGACAGATTTTTCAGTTCTGCAGATGGCTATTATCTGTTGACCCAATTTAACATATGCTAAAGAAATATAAACATCAGCAGCAATGCTATCGCCGCGAAGCACTGGATCAAGTTTGCTCCAAAATGGCGGATGCGTCGGCTCCTCCACTATAGGGGCCTTACTCAGGCCCAGGCCCCAGACCCAAGGTTATTAAAGGCGTGTCCTTCCCTTCTCCTTTCTTCGCAGTAGATGAATAAACAGCTTTACTTCCCCATTTACGAAATGTATTGAAAAGGTGGTGATTCAAAATATTTTTGAAGAAGTTAATATATATATATATATATATATATATATATATATATATATATATATATATATATATATATATATATATATATATATATATATATATATATATATATATATATGTATATATATATATATATATATATATATATGAATAATGTAACAAAAGTATGAATATCAATTTAAATATGATAGAAAATTGTAATCATGAAAAAAAATAATAATTGAAAAATTTCCATTTATAAAGAATGAAAAGATAAAATAATCATACTTTTCCAACTACTTTATAATTTAAGCAACGTCTACTAAAGACTAAGCAACCTCTTAGTCACGGTAGACTAAAAATTTTAATAAAAACAGGATTTAAAGTATTTATTAAAAAATAAATCAGCTTTATTTATTGAAATTTCGCGACGACAAGCAAACTTTTTCGAGCGAGCGCTAGCGGCCCGATAAACGGTACATAGAGGTACGAGGTCGACATTCCATGACGTCTATCATGCCTTTGCAACATAACACAACTGGTAGACTTTTGTTTTTATATTTTATACATTGTAAACAGTTACTAAAAAAAATTTTAGGCTTATATATTTAAGTCAAAATTGACCGATTTTTTCGCACCTTGCGTGGGTGGTAGACACGGCACGGCAACGCTTCGGACGCGGTAGACATATATTTTTCGTTATGTTTATACGTAATCAATAATATTACCGAGTTTCAGCCTTACATATATAAGACAATTTCACAAGTTTTTGCAACATGTTGCAAAATTTTTTATTAATTATTGCAACGATAACTTTTTGGTAGACTCGCGTTTTCTTCTTTTAAGTAAACTAATCTAATATTTAAAAAAATTCGGGCCTTATATATATTGTCGTAAAATTTCGGTCGCTATCTCCCCTACTAACACCCTTTTTTATCTCTTGCCCCAAGACATTAGAGAGGTTCATCTACCATTTGTACTGGTTGTCTCCAATTTTTTAATTTTTGCACTTACATCCCTTTGCTTGTCACTGCTGGCAATTCGTACCCAAATTCATAATTGGATGTTGCCTTTGTTGAAGAAATTGGACTAAAGCAATCTAACAAGTGCATTACGATTCCATCAAGAATATGATGCTGGCAACTAATGTACCGCGGCTGATCAAATCTTCTTGTGACATTTAAGTTTTTAAAGTTTGAACAAACCCGCACATTCTTCCAATATTCACTTCTGTTAATTCATCTTGTTGTTTATTTGTCCTTATTAAACACTAAGGGAGATGGGTTCCCTAGTCTCGAGAAATTGGACTTCCTTAATTTGATTTGATGACACAAATTGAGGTCTTTTGCTACTCCTAGTACAGAAGCTTAAACCTCCAATAATCCACTACGTTATTCCAAATTTAATTTTCTGGACAGTATATGTGAAAGATTTATAATACATGCAGGGCCGATCCTAGGGTATCCGCCACCCACTTGCAAAGACCTAATGTGCCGCCCCTCAAGAGTAATTTGCATATTTTGACCAATACTTATTGTCCTTATGCATATATCTTCAAATTTTTGTATCAAGTTCTAATTGGAAAAAAAGAAAAAAAAAAGATGATGGATGAATTTACGAAAAGTAAGAAAAGTTTAGTACTAGGAAATTCCTTAGGCACAATTTCTATCTTTGAAGAAAGTAACAAATACCAAAAATTAGTAGTCTCCCCCAGAAAATTTTTGAAATTGTCGTATGAACAATATTTGTAGTCAATGTTTGGTTGTGCAAGGAGAAAAGAGTCGAAGATATTCAAGGTCCAAGGAGAAGTTTTCAAAATTGACGTCAAAAATCTCAATTTTAGGAACTTTTTAGAAACTTTTGAGGAAAGTAATGTTGGGGTTCTATCCTGAAATTCTTTCAAACTTGAAGTCAATTTGAAGCTATTTTTTGTGTTAGAAATGATCATGACTCATCCCGAAAATGTTTCAAAACTGACGTTTTACACATGCAGTTTTGGGTTATCTTTGTTAACGTTACTGGAGAAAGGCAGGTTCGGTCGTCTCCTAACGAAAGTTTTCGAAATTGAAGTCTAAAACGCAAATTTTGGCTGTCTTTGGCGATAGTAAGGGATCCGGCTGCTTTCCTCCAGGAATTTCTTGGCACTAGTTTCAAAACCTTTTTATTATTTTTTTTGGCTATATTTGATAAGGACGAGAGGAAAGGCTTGAGGAAAATTCCAATCAAAATATTTTTTGCAACCAATTTTAGCTAATTTTTGGGAAGAGAGCGTTCGTAGTCTCTTCCAGGCAAATATTTCTAAAAGCATAATTTCATACTATCTTTGGCGGCGTTAAGGAAACTGGGAAGCGTCGGTGGATCTTCTATATATATAAAAATAAATGTTTGTCTGTATGTCATCCATGAACTCAAAAACTACCCGGCAAATTTGGCTGAAACTTTCATCGTTTGTTATTTTTGGTACTGGGAGTGTTTATAGACCAGTTCGAAAAAAATCCGATCGATAGTTCTTTTTTTATTCCAATTTAAGTCACAATCCATTGGATAAATACGAATAAAATTATCGGCTGCAGAAATTAATTCGCGTGAAAGATCTCATTGATAAAAAGTTAGCTGTTGCCATTTTTCTTGAGTTTGAACAAATAAATTCTTTATTGTTTTATGGCTTTTCATGCAACGGGGGGATTTAAAACTTTTTCTATTTGATATTTTTAGCAATTGATTGATCTTGCAAACTGCGTGAGTACAAAATTTGAGTATAGTCACGGCTTCACTTGATACCTGGACCGATTATTATGAAAATTGCTATATATATATATATATATATATATATATATATATATATATATATATATATATATATATATATATATATATATATATATATATATATATATATATATATATATATATATATATATATATATATATATATTTTTTTTTTTTTTTTTTCCACGGAGAAGGTGCATAATATGCTCATTGAAGCCACTCGCCAACAGGTGGCACTGCAGAGTAGCAACTTCTGCCCCGTTCAACCGATTGCCATGAAAATCAGTAGAATGATGTATTTTTTTGTTGGCGTAGCAACGCGCGTCGGGTACAGCTAGTTCTGGATATTTTTCAACATTAGTATCTGAAAAATACAATTATAGACTATTTTTAGTGATGTTAAGGGATTTCCCTAGCGTCGAGAACAGTTGCACAAGCCAGGCAGTTCTCCTCTGGAAATTTTTAGAAATTCAAGTCCCAAAATCGTATCTTAGCATTGTTTGATGACGATAAGGCAAAGCGCAGGTGGGGGTTCGGTGTAACTTCACGAATTGTTTTTTGAAACTGAAGTCAATTTCAGACCAGTTTTGTGAAGGAAGGGTTTGGTGGTTCCATAGGATCGTCTAAAAACGAAATCTTAAGTTATCATTGATTTTGTTGGAGAGAGGGACTGATCCGGAGACCCTTCCCCGAAAGTTCTTCGAAACTGATGTTCGAAAACCGGAATTTTTCTGCTACTTTTGAAGACGTTAGGTGAGCGGGGATTAGAAACCTCTCGCTAGCAAAAGAGACTAATTCAGACAATCATTATTGATAGTAATGTTAGAGAATGAATTCCAGGGCCCTCTGCGAAATATTCGAAATTGAAGTCTTAAATATACTTTTAAACAATCTTTGATGATGTTAGGAGAAAGATCAGGGTTTGGAAGCTGTCCCCAGAAAATGCATTTTTGAAATTAAGAGCCCTCTTTAGAGACTTCAGACATAGAAGAAAGTAAATCGTCGGAAATTAAAGTCGCAAAAAAAAAAAAAAAAAAAAAAAAGATTCAACCAGCGAAATTTTCCGAAATTTAAATCCTAAAAATGCAAACTTAGGCTTCATTTTGTCCCTTTAGGGCGGGGCGGGAGGCGGTGTCACGGTCTCCTTTAAAATCTACATTTTGGAGCCACACTTAACTTTGCTACCCGAGGTACGTGCTCTGTCCTCCCATCTGATCTGAAACTGGCAGTTCATTCGTGATTTTAACTATCTGAAGAAAAATTACTGGGAAGCGGGACAATTACAAAATGTTAGTTCGTTATTCATACGTATTTGACTTTCAGGGGAGTCACAACTGTCTCTTGTCTTCCCCTATATCCCCGCTAGTTGAACACAGAATCTATTGTTTGGAGTGCTTGCGAATGTATCTTATCAGAATAGTTTCTTTTTTTTTACTAGAATATGTCTTCATTGTTTAGGGTCTATAAAAGTTACGGGAGGGGGGGGGGGGATTGCTATTGCCTTCATTGCTCTTCCCTTGATTTCATGCCCAATTTCCAGCACTGCAACAAATTTTGCAATCGAAGTATGCGTGTAAAGAGTAGATATTAACGGACAATGGATTAACACACCTATCCTCTAACATTTTACTTTTTTGTAAACTTAACTATGCTATCGAAACATCGAGAGTTACTTTGATTTTTCAATAAAAATTTGAAATTCAGCGCATTTGTGCCACTTATGTTGTGAGAAATTTTGTTTAATTAGAACTGTATGCGGCCTGCGCCGCCTCTTGCTTTGGCCGCCCTTGTGCGGTGCACGTGCTGCACACCTGCAAGGATCGGCCGTGAATACATGAGAATGAATGAACACCCAAGGCGAGGTGGGAATCGAACCCCCAGCAGGGCCGATCCTAGCAGGTGTGCAGAGTGTGCACCGCACAAGGACGGCCAAAGCAAGGGGCGGCCGCAGGCCGCATCATGTAGTTCTTATAATCATGAAAAATTCCTCCAGAATTTCTCACAAAATAACTTATAATTTTAAATGTTCAATTATGAAAGTAAGTGTCGATTTCCCGACAGCATATAGCATAATTTAAGAGAAATAGAATGTTTGGGAACATTGTGTTGGTTTATTGTCCATTAATACTCTTTACACACATGCTTCATTTAGTTGCAAAATTTGTGACAGAACCGGTAATCAGGCATGGAAACAGGGGAGGGGATATGAGGGAAATAGTCACCTCCTGAAGCATGCATTGAGAAGAGATAAAATGGAGGGAGTGAAGACTTTGATTTATGAAACCAAGATCCCAAGTCACGTGACAGATTTTAAAGCAAAGCATTGAAAGAAATCATGTTTCTTTCGCTTGTTTCACGCAAAACGTGCCAACCATTCGTCGTTGTTGAGTCTCGTGACTTGGGGTCTTTGGGTCAGCTTTTGCTAAGCCAATGATTGGACTTGCTCCCTCCATTTTAATTCCTGCTGTAAGGAAGCATGAAAGGGTACCTTTTAGAAGGAGCACCGAGGACGGCCACTAATGTTTAACCCCCAAGCTTTTATAGATCTAAACAATGAAGATATTTTCTATTTAAATTAAAAAAAAAGCTATACTGATTAGATACTCTCATCATAAGCATTTCAAACAACAAATTCTGTGTTCAATAATCGTGGATGCGTGGGAAGAAAGTGGAAAATTGCGACTCCTTTGAGAGCCAAACATATTTGAATGACGAACTAAAATTTTGTAATTTTCCCCCTTTACGGCTATTTTTTCTAATCAAAATCCCGAATGAACTACCCGATTTCAGACCAGGTAGGAGAACGGGGCTCTTGCCCCGGGTAGTAAATTTAAACGAAGATCCAAAAGGATGCCATGACCTCCTTGACGAGACTAAAGAAGGCTTAAAATTGCGTTTAAAGGACTTTAATTTCGGAACATCTCACTGGTTGAACCACTGATCTTAAGGACCCAATTAAGTCTCTGATTCACCTCTTCCACCTTAACTTAATTAAACATAGCCTAATGTTGGCTCCGAAATCTAAAATGTGTTTTTAGAGGACAGCCTTTCCTAATGTCATCAAAAATTGCTTAATGACATTTTTCGGATTTCTTTTTCCGAAATTTCTGCAACGGACTTTTCGCGATTACTACCAAAGACAGTCTCAATTAGCGTCATTAGAGAAGTCTTTAATCCCACCCCCTCTCACTTAATTTATTGAAAAACAAACTAAAATTGCGTTTTTCAGACATTAGTTTCAAGAACTTTCTAGAAAGGACACCGGATTCCCCTTTTCTCCAATGCAATCACTATACCTCAAAATTTCGTTTTTAGACGGTTCCGTGGAACCACAGAACCCTTCCTGCCAAAACTAGACTGAAATTGACTTCAGTTTCTAAAAAAACAGTTCGTGAGGGCACACTGAACCCCCGCCCGCTCTTAGTCCCATCGTTATCAAACAATGCCTAAAATACGTTTTTGGGACTTCAATTACTAAGAAATTCCGGAGGAGAACTGCTTTGCTTATGTAACTTTTCACCGCGCTAGGGCATATCCATCAATCGTCGAGGTGAGGTGGACAAAAGTCTACAGTTGTATTTTCAGATATTAATGCAGGATTTTATTTTGTCTACATACAAGACAACACAAGAAAGATTTACAACACAAAGAGAAGGAAATAACACCCAGGACACCGGTGGGAATCGAATTCGTTGCCTCCGCCTTACAAAACTTCTACCACAGAGCCTCCACGGTTGTGTCATATGCGACCATTATGAAGTTCTTCCGTGCATCACATTCATTCAGCTAACTTTGAAGTGCATTAAGAATGAATGTCCTGTGATAATCCGCTTTTATGTAATTCAACTTCTTTTCTGATTTACGAAATATTCTTCTTGAAAAGTACAGTTTATTTACCCTTGCCATCGAATCGTCGACAATTCTTACACTTCTTCTTCACTGGTACCACCGGTGCCGTCACGAAAATAACGGAGAACAGCTCTGCTGCTTCTTCGGGTCCGGTATTTAGAAATGATGACTCATGCTAAGCGATGGAAGAAACGAAAATATTGACGATCTCGAGATGTACAGCGTTTTCGCGTCAGGAAGAAAATGCTATTTGAAATAGAAATTCATCAAGAGCACAAATTTACTGATGACATTAACTCCTTTGGATCAAAAACCCTTTGCCTATCGACTAAATAAAAGCAATTGTGTAATTTAAAAAACAAATAACAAAAAATCTTCTTTCTGGTATGATAAGCTAATATTGTTTTTTTTTTTTTTTGATTAATCAAAGTAACACAGAGGTTTAGATAATTTCAAACTTTTTGTAGGTGGTAAAACATGAAACATCATTTCAGTCAATAAACATGACAGTTATATTAAAATCAGGTTTATTGGCATGTACTTAGAAAATGTACAAATTCATAGCAAACTTTTTTAAAATTAAAACTAAAAACTTACACTTCAGATGCACTAAAATAATCAAGTTACCTTTTCATATCATTTAAGGATACAAAACCATGTCATATGTATTGAAGTAAAGATCAAGAAATCTGAGAATAGACTTCACACACCAATCAAATTCCATACAATAGCAAACTTTTGTTCCTGTGCACTATATAAATATCAGAATCTTCTGTCGCTTTTAAAATCTAACTTCCACAAAATTGACTTAATTTTAGCAGAATAGAAAATAGCTTCATACTAGAGGTGGGCAATGTCGTTCCTTTAAACGATCCGTTCATCAGAGAACCGTTCATTCTTTTGACCCGTTCATTTAACTCGTTCATTTGAACGACTTCGTTCATTTAAAAAAATTGCAGGTGATCTCTCTGCGCGACATACTCACGTACATTCGATATCTTTCATCAGATTAGTAATATTCTTGAAGGACAAATAACTAAAATTATCTAAAAAAAAAAAATTGCCGATGAAAACGGAATCAAAACAACTGTCTAGTTTAATCGTACAAAGCAATTATAGTTGATTTTGTAAAACATTTCTCAGTTGCCGAACGGTAAGATATGTTTTCTACTCCAAAAATTGCAGGACCCATTTCAGCATGTCATAAAATTAGGACTTTTTTTGTCACTTTTAAAATTTAACTTTATCAAAATTGACTTAATTTTAGGAGAATAGAAAATAGTTTCATGCACTTCATTCCAATAATAATAACAATAAGAATAAAGTATTAAAATGAACAGCAGAAAGTTGTTTAGAGATCTACAAAAGAAACATCAGCTTATCCCTATCAAATACACAACAGTTTTACAAGTATTAAATATTTTTTTGATTCATAAAAAAAAAAAAAAAGTCAAGTAATTATCCAATGTAAAACAGCTCTATGGGAAAGGTAATTAATTAATTTTGGTAGATCAAATTACAGCAGTCACAGATTGAATTATATTAGATTTACAGTAGGTGTTAAATCATGAAACACTAGGCGAAAAATATTTAGAAAATGGCTTTTTTGCAACTATAAATACATAAGTTATACAGCAATCATGCTTCTTCACATACCAGGAAACTAAAAAATGCATAACAAAACATTCTATGAAGTAAAAACTAAATTTACAATTCAAACACGCTAGATAATAGAATGTCGCTTTTTCTTTTCCTATCCCCTTTTATTTATTTATTTATTTAAACCCCACCAATCATTACCGTACTAACCCCGGTGAGGGTTTAATCGGATGTGGCGACTGGGGGGAACAGAATAGTTCACGAGCAACACTCGTTGGAACAATTTTGATATTTACAGAAACCAATATAAAACCATAAACATCCTTTCCCCTTTATAGATAAACAAATAAATAGATATAAATAAAAGAATAAAAAGTAATTTTATCACTAAGTCGTTTAAGAAATACAGTACGTTTATAGCGGAGTCGAAGAATCGAATACAAAATTCGCTATAGCCGTAATTTCATAATAAAAAGTTACAGGAAAGCGTGAAGAAGTATTGAAGCTGTTACGTTATAGCCTTAAATTTGTTATGCACGAATTCAATAGAAACGGGATCAAATGTATTAATACGGGAACAAACTTGATAAACAAATAAAATATTATTACAATAGCAAACCTTGTACTCTATTGCACTACAAACATTAATATTATTTAATAACTAGCTGTGAAAAAAAAAGACTAATTTTTAGACCTGTTCTGGTATAACTCGAAGCATTGTATTTTAATTAAGTTTGTGAAACCAATAAAGAGTATGGAAAAGGAATCGTTACGTTTTTTTTTGGGGGGGGGGAGAGTCATTGCAGTTACGTATTTAACATAAAAAGTATATATGGTCGAAATTATGGGTTGTCGGTTCACTTTAGGTCGAAATCAAAATAAAAAACTCTTAACCAGTTCTAGTTTAACTTAATGTAATATTTAATATTACATTAAGTTAATGTTACATTAAGTTATTGTATTAATTACACTCAACTGTCAACCAAGTACTCTAGCTAGATCTTAGTTATTAAAGTTCTTTTAGAACCCGTAGAGATCGACTGACCGATTTCACACACTATTTAATATTTAACAGCGAAAAACATAACTTAAACACTTCCGACTACTAGAATGAATTGGTCCTAGACATTTTTCACAAAAATGTATAACGAATGTTAAGCTTGTCTTAATTCGACACTATTTTATTAGAAACGAAATTGGAGAATAATTAATCGACAATCCACTATTGGCAACAAAACTTAAGCCTATCATTGGAATTAATATAAATATAGATGTAATATAATAACAACAAATCTGCATCAAATGAGTTAATGTCTTCAGCTGTCTGCGATTCTAGTGCACTCGAAATTAGGAGAAATAAGACTTCAATCACATAATTTTCATCAATTACTTTCCTATACAGCGTTAACAATCGCCGATGTAAACATCACGTTGTCCATCGCTTAAAGCGACACGGAAAGCTAAAGCGCCCTCTAGTAGTACCGGGCTCGAAGAAGCAGCAGAGCTGCTCTCCGTTACTTTCGCGGTAGCCTCGGGACTCTAGGTACTACAGCCTGTTGCTGGCCAAGACCGTCTCGCCAAGTTTTTCCCCCCCTACCCCGTGAAATGGCCCCCCATCGGTTGTCCTTTTCTACCCTATCCAGCCATCTGACAGGAGGTATCCTCTTCTGCGTTTTCCTTCAATGTTGGAGAAGGTGACTCTTTTTGTGGCGGCATCTTCATATTGAAATATGTGGCCCAACCACCTAATACGAGATCCTTTATAACCTTTAAGATGTTAGATTCACCACACTTTCTGTACATTTCATTGCTATAAGCTATTCTCTAGCACAGTGCTTCTCAACCTTTTTTACTTTGCGGCACACTTAAAAAATTTCTAGATCAACGGGGCACACTGAACTTAATTTCGCAATGGTAATATAGAAAGGTTTTTATCAATCACAGATAAAAAGACGGGGGGGGGGGGATTTTTCATATGGAATAAAACAAATATAACTAACGTAGTGTATTTAAATTTATTTAGAAAGTAGAAATATTTCGAATGAATTGAGGTTGATAACGAACAACAAAACTATCTACATCAGACTTAACAGAAAATTATGCTTCATATGTTTAAGAGCATTTCTGTCAAACACAGGGGCGGATCTAGAGGGGCGCCATGGGGGCCATGGCCCCTCCCAAAGCCTTGTGATTGTAGGAATTTTTTTAAGGAAAAAAAAAGAAAAAAATATTATGAGAAGATAACAAAACCTTAATTGGGAAATAAATTTTATCCCTATCCTCAAAACAAAACTTTTATTTCCAAAATTTTTCTCCATCTTCTACATAATTTCTTGATTCCAACTGCATACACTTGGACGATTTCTAAATGCTGCGGTTCTCAGAGGTTACCTATTGTTCACAAGACCAAAGAGAACCTAAATTTTCGTTTCTACGGCTTTAATTTCGAAACTATGAAGAGAACCCCCTTTTCCCATGCCCTTTCACAAATGCCTTGATATGTAGCAAAAAATTGCATTTTAAGTCTTTTATTTGGAAAAAATGTCAACGGAAACTAGCTTATCCAGTCCTTATCCCTTAACTGTCTCAAAAGCAACTTAAATGAATTTTTTGGGGACTTCAATTACAAACGAGTTTTGATAGGACCCCCTCCCTCCCTATTTTATATCGTGGTGATAGCTTTAAAAGGAGGTTTTTTGGAGGAGCTCACGAATCTTCCATCCCTTTCTAAAATATGTATAAATATAGTTAAAAATCGAATTTTTAGAGCCTCAAAGGCAAACTATTTCCAGAAAGGAAGGATTCTAAGCACCTTCACACTTTTTTTAATATAAACAAACATTACCTAAAGTTGCATTTTTAGGAAGCAACTTTAGGTAACTTAGGAAGCAACTTAGGCTGAAGAGTTAGAAGTGCACCCCTCCTCTTCTAACTGCTCAATGTATAATGACAGAACATTTTGGTTTCTAAACTTTATTTAAAAAAAAGTATTTTAGGGCCAGTGCCCGAAACCTGACCTTTCTCCGTACATCATCAAAAATAGACAAAATGCGTTTTTAGTTTAATAATTTTCAAAAATTACTCGGAAATTTAAATTTTGAAACATTTTCGAGGGAGATTCCTAAATCCACCCCTTCACCTAATGTCTCGATACCCCGGAAATTGAGTTTTTAAAACTTCATTTTAATAAAATTTCTGGGGAGTTATCAGGGCCCAATTTCTCAACAGGCAGAGTAGACAGCTGAATAAGGCGGCAAACTTTCCAGGGCGGCAAATTTGCTATTATAAAACACATTTTTTGAATTAAATTGTTATTCTTGAAAGTAAAATATTAGCATTCTTTCATTTTCCAGAGACAATTTTTTCTTGTAATTTAATAATGATTACTTTCACCTATCTTATGAAATTCAAATGTTTTTCAACCATGGTATTTGCCGAATCGTCAGCAAAATTTGCCAGATAAATTTTTTTTGGGGAGATCACTGTGATCATTTCATCGGGGCGCCTCAGAATGTGAAACGCCATCATTTCTTTATAAGTTTGACAGTTTGAATCTGGAGAACACTTTTTTACGTTTTTTTGAGTCAAGAATATTTTACTTCTTTTAGGGGAGGAGGGGGGACGGCAGATTTCAAATTTGCGGCATGACGCTAAATTCGGCCCTGGGAAGTTTTTTCAAAAATTTCGGATGGCCCCTCTCAAAACAATCGGCTGGATCCGCCACTGGTCAAACATGTCATTCAAGTGCACAGTGCAGTTAAACGATTTATCAAATAATGTTTCAAGAAAGAAGGAAGCAAGAAATTAAAATCAAGCACCTAACTTCCGTTTGACACTAATGATACAACGCTTGAGCCTACCTTGAGAAGCAAAGACGTTTAATGTTCGGCTCTATGCTGGAAAAAGCTACACGAAGTTCTTCAACCAGGCTCTTTAGAGGTGATCTCTTGCTGTTTTTTTAATAAGTGTGAGGGCTAAGAAGCAGAGTTCGCAAAGATATGTAGTTGAAAACTGTAGCAACACATCAATAGCAAGACAAAAGATGGTGGGATACTCATTCTTAACCAGCAACCAAAATTCGTCCAGAGACACTTCGCTGAACCCGTTTAAGAGCACGGTCGCTCTTGAGGTCTATAAATTCCTCTCGCGCAGAAGAAAGGTCTTTGACTGATGCATTCGCAGATGAAGAGAATGGATCGTGAATCCAGTCATACTGTTCTATGTTAGTCTTGAAATAGTGCTTAAACTTGTCCTGAAGTATGACTAAATGTTCTGCCACCACATTCAGCAGCTTTTCTTCCATGCCATTTCCTTCACATACCATGTTGACGGTCCTTTTGAACATATCCAATGAACCACGATCTACTTCTTCTCTCCAAGGCTGAATTTTTTATTTGAACCCGTTTAGTTTGCCCATACATGCAACCAAATTCTCTCCTTGTTCTTGCATTTTCCGATTCAATTCGTTAAGGTGTTCAAAAATGTCAGCCATGTACGCTAGTTTTCCCAGGCAAGATTTGACTTGCCACAAACTGGCGTACTGCATTTCGTTTTTTAAAATCAAAAACTGTCGTACCTCATCCCTCAATTCGAAAATTATTGATTGTACCTTACCACATGAAAGCCAGCGAATCTTTGTATGAAGAAGTAGAGAGTGGTGATCTGCCCCCAGTTCTTCACAAAGTATACGGAGAAAAGGCGAGAATTAAGCGGCCTCGATTTTATGAAATTCACGATTTTCACGACTTCAGCCAAAGCTGATTTCAGCTCATCTTGTAAGATCTTTGCCATGAGAGCTTCACAATGGTGGGAACAGTATATGGTTTTAATTTCCAGTTTGCTAAGTCTCAGAACCGAGCTTTGAGAAACTACGATAAAATGAAATTAGTACCGGAACCGGAAAAAAGGAAAACAAAAGTTTAAGCTATGGCTAAAATTCTGATCGGGAGGGCACGATCCCTGCCTGGGGGAGGGGGCGATAATCCCGTTTGCGAAAGATTTAGAAAAGATTCTGAATAATTAGTTGATTTCGTGGAAATTAGAATCCGTTTTCAAAAACTGAAAGTAATAGCATCACTAAGGGTTTAAAAGAGGTGGGGCAGTAAATCCCTCCTCTCCCCTTCATGGGTATGTCTTATTGCACAAGATCGACAGGGTGAATTGAGAAGTTAGAGAACGATCAAACGTTATTCGGTCGTAACTTTAAAATAAAATACATCAAGACTCGTTCTTTTTATTATAACTACGAAAATACCGCGGCACACCGGGTTCCTTGTCGCGGCGCACCAATGTGCCGCGGCACACCGGTTGCGAAGACCTGCTCTAGCAGTTGTCTTGTTTTTAGGACCAAAAGGTTTTTCTAAAATTTTTCTCTCAAAAATCAATAAATGGTCTTCTGCTCTGTTGATTGCCCAACATTCATTCCCATACAGAAGAACAGGTCTTATCAAAGTTTTATATAAAATTATTTTAGTTTTATTGCTGACTAGCCGCCTACGGCGACCAGCTGGTCCGCCTTTTTACGTCATTCGCCTTTTTGCGTCAGGGTTGCCGCCTTCGGCGGCTGCTTAGACAATTTAGCGACGGTATTAATCAATGTTTTTCTCTATATGTCAATATTATCATTCGCCTTTTTACGCCAATGTTGCCGCCTTCGGCGTCTGCTTCAATAAATTTTGTTGCGGTATCAATCAATCTATATCTTTCTATATCATTAGTAATTTGAATAAAATATCTTCTAGATCTATCTCCAGTTTCGTCGTTTGGACTGTTTTTATAGGAGGGGGAGGGGAGACACAAACGACGTACTCTTTATGCAAATTTTGTCGAAAAATAACAAAAAGCACTTCCACTTTTATGTGAAAGCACTGTTTTTTCAAAGTCATGGTATGTGGGGGGGGGGGGGGGCATTGACACCCCGTTGAAGTTCCTTAAATGACGGGCATGTATCTTTTTTGCTGTCCATCTACTATATCGACCTCTATATTTGACCATCCATCTATCTATACGATCTATGCATGTCTACTTCTGACAGTAATTAACATTTTTTTAAAATTTATATAAGTATTAATTCGAAAAAAAACATTTTTTGTCCACTCAATCTCTATCTATTTCTGTATCTACCTAACCTAACCGCCAATCCGTAACAGAAACAAAGATCATGCAAAAAACCGCGGGCTTTATTTATTTAATTAAAATAAAGGCTCTATGTTCCCCCGTAGTGTGCAAAAAGTAGCGCTTGCAAAAAAAATAAAAAACTTAAAAAAAAAAAAAAAAAGGTGAAGAGAAGGCAAACGATTTCAGTTAGATCACGTGATGAGGTAAGTTCGGAACTCAGCCGGCAAGCGAACAGCTCGCGTTGTATTCTGCATTAAAAAAAATGTAAAAAAAAAAAAAAAACTATTGCGTATTTTTAAAAACTTTTTTCTTCTGAAGGGGGAGAAATGTTTTTACTATTACCAACTAAAATTTTAGAATTGAGGGTTCAATACTTCTCGCAGGATAGGTTTCGAAAAAAACTAAACCCAGAAAAAAAAGTAAAATAAAGGTTTTTTCAAAAATCTATAAAAATACAAAAATTGCTCTATCCTCAAAATTGTTTCATTCATCATATTTAAAATTAAATTTCCTACACTATAGTACAAAAAATATTTGTGTAGTGCGATTGGTTCGGGTCTGTGAAGTAAAAAGTACTAAAAAGTGCAAAAAGAAAAAAAAAAACACATAAAACATTAAATAACATTTTTCTAATTAAAATATCAAAAATCAAAGCCCGAGGTGCATATTTTCGGCAAAAACTGCACCTGTGTACCAAATTTCATCTTTCTAGGCCTTACCGATTTAACAGGATGCGCGCCACAAACACACACACACACACACACACAAACATCTTGTTTTATTATATGTAAGAAGATGTAATTTCATTTTAATTGGTTTTTAAGGCCATAGATTAGCACTACTTACATTAACTCTCTAAATACTGACTGTGAGAGTATTAGACTACTAAATCCGTTTGCAGCTAGACTGGAGCACAATACAGTATTTTTATCAAGTAAGATATTTTTTGTCAACAACTAAACTACGCCACTGGTGTTGAAAAACGCACTCGTTTTCTTTTGGTTATTTTCACTTTCACCTTCTAATTCTGATGCTGTGTCAGAAAAGTTTCTATAGTAGTTATTTCTGCTATTTTTTCAATTTTTAGCGAAGGCAAGACGTTGAATTTGCAGTCTGAAAAATGATGGAAATTCCAGAAGTCTTTTTTAATAGCTCTTTTGCATTTAACTTTACATAACTAGTAATTTGACATGCAAATGAAATTTCAGAGTGCTAATTCTAGAAAGAAACTTGCGCTGCATTTAAATATGCTGGAATAACTTAATGTAAAATATCTGTGTTCTAGGAATGCCAGCCATTTTGTTTTCACTTTGGATCTTGTTCAAATTCGCTTTTTATGTTGTAAAGAATCGCGGATCTTCATCACTCGCTACGGATATATCAATGAATTCATATCTCATTTTATTTATCGAGGGTACCCCTGTGCAGTTAAAATATTAGTTGTAAGCTCAAATTATCTGACGTTGTGATTTGCTTGAAGCAAAATAAATAAAGAAATCTTTCATTTTTGTGTTTTAATATCAAACAGAAATATACTGTTCACAGAGTCCGTTCTTGAAAGCAAAAGGCCAGCATTCGGGGTGGGTTCCATTTAAAAAAAGGGTGATGGATTAAGGATGAGCGCTTTCTGCTTGCACTTAATATCTCCTCACTGTAAAAACGATTCAGAAACGTTCCTGGAAAATAATGGGCAGCTGATGTGCTCAATTTCTGCCAGTAATATACAGTGGCGCAGCAACGGGAGGAGTTTTGGGGTTAAAACCCCTACCAGAAAACACAAGCACATTCATTTCCTAAAATTAAGATCAAAGGAAAAAGCAAAGTATTTGAGCTTTTCCAAGCGGAATAGGTTTCAACAAAATATTTTACTGTCTTTAATAATCGGGAAGCAGTCAGAAATTACTTTTCAATTCTTAAATATAAAAGTTGTATTTCATGATAAGCACCCCACGTCCCCCCTGGTATAAGATAGCTAAAATGGTGTCAATAAAGCTCTACAGAGTATCATGTTCCCTCAGCACCTCCATCTCTGCACAACTCCTTTTTAGGGACATCTAGAGAGAGGAAGCCTACCGCACTCGATTTTCTGAGGCTCTTAACCAATTCTCATCGAAAGATCAAAACCGTTATTAGCTAGCATTTGACATTCAAAAATACATGAATGTATTTTAGGAGGAGCTTTTAAGTGATCTCGCGAAAAAGACGCAAAAAATGAATATAAGATTAAAGTAAAACTAATAATAAATATTCTGCGCTTTTCCCACTTTCTTAGTTTCATAGTGACATCAATACGAATTATTAATTGTTTTTAAGAAGTTACTTAGAATGAATAATTTCTAATCTGTAGAAATTCTTTGATATTGAATAATTACGCACAAGGGCACCCATATGCAAAATTTTAAGGGGGGAGGGGGGGAGGGGGCTCAAAAGTTTTCCCCACGGTTTAGCAGAATATTTTCCCCATGGAAACCGATTTTAGTACAGATTAAAGATGTTAAAATTTGACATTTTTTATAACTTATTCATTAATGGCTGGAAAAGAAATTTTTATACATTTTTGCAAAGAAAAAAGCACTAAAAGCAAGGAAGTTCTCATTTCTAAGGGGAGGGGGGGGGGCTTGAGCCCCCCTACCCCCTATATGGGCGCCCTTGATTACGCTTTGAAAATGAATGGGAAAGAAAACAACAATTTTTGATTTTGAAAACCCCTCTCAGGAAAATTTTCTGGTTGCGCCACTGAGTAATATACCTTGTAAAAACGGGGCCGCCGCGAAAGTAACGGAGAGTAGCTCTGCTGCTTTTTAGGGTCCGATACTACACTAGAGGGAGCTTTAGCGTTCCGTGTCGCTAAGCGATAGACAAGCGGTGTTTACATCGGCGATTGTTAAAGCTGTGTTTGAAAGTATGTGATGAAAATTATGTGATTAAAGTCTTATTTCTCTTAATTTCGAGTGCACTAGATTCGCAGGCAGCTGAAGACATTAACTCATTTGATGCAGCTCATTTGATGCAAGTTGTTATTTTTTGCCTAGTTTTTCATGATATAACACCTACTGTAAGTCTAATATAATTAAATTTGTAACTGCTTTATTTTGATTAATCAAAACTAACTAATTACCTTTTAAATAGAGCTAAAGATGAGTTGTTTTACATTGAATACTTATTTGAATTTTTATTTGCTATGCATCAAAAAAAGATTTAATACTTGTAAAATTGTTGTGTATTTGATAGAGACACGCTGAAATTTCTATTGTAGATCTATAAACAACTTTCTGCTGTTCAATTTAATACTTTATTTTTATTGTTATTATTATTTGAAATGAAGTGTATCAAGCTGTTTTCTATTCTGCTAAAATTAAGTCAATTTTGTGAAAGTTAGATTTTAAAAGTGACAGAAGATTTTGATATTTATATAGTGCACAGGAATGAAAGGTTTGCCATTTTTTTGAATTTGATTGGTGTGTGAAGTCTATTCTCAGATTTCTTGATCTATTCTTCAATACATATGACATGGTTTTGTATCCTTAAAGGGTATGAAAAGGTAACTAGATTATTTAGTGCGTCTGATGTGTAAATTTTTAGCTTTAATTTTAAAAAAGTTTGTTATGAACTTGTAAATTTTTTATGTACATGCCAATAAATCTGATTTTAAAATAACTGTCGCGTTTATTGACTCAAATAATGCTTCATGTTTTAGCACCGACAAAAATTTTGATATTTTTTAAATCTCTGATAAATCCTAACTTAAAAAAAATAAATAAAATAAAATCCAATATTAGCTTATCATCACACCAGAAAGAAGATTTTGTGGTTATTTGTTTTTAAAGTTACACAATTACACAAGCTTTTATTTAGTCGATAGGCAAAGGGTTTTTGATCCAAATGAATTAATGTCATCACTCAATTTGTGCTCTTGATGAATTTTTATTTCAAATAGCATTTTCCACCTGACGCGAAAACGCTACACATCTCGAGATAGTCAATATTTTCGTTTCTTCCATCGCTTAGCATGAGTCATCATTCCTCAGTACCGGGCCCGAAGAAGCAGCAGGGCTGCTCTCCGTTACTTTCGCGGCGGCCCCGGTAAAAACCAGGAATGTTTTCCGCTAAAATTCAGTAACCTTCCAGAAATTATTCCGGAAACTTCCTAAAAAATTCAGAAATCTTCTCGTTTATAGCCAGTTGTGTCTCTGGAACTTTAGAGTAAAGTTAAGTAAATATAATATAATGCTTTGGCACCTTCCTAATTTATTAAGAAAGTTTCATAATCAGTATTGCAAACATGGCCAAAGCCAAGCCAGAATTGCAAGTAAGTATCAAGAATATTACTCGCCTGCAATTCTTTTAAAGCAGCGTAGTCCGTACTTATTCGTTCCTTTTGGGAGCTTAATCAGTATGGACGGGCCTTAATCAAACAGAAACTGACACACTTTATAAATACGCTTGGTTAATCTTTAAACTGGGAGCTAAAAATATTTTTACAACAGTGAGAAGTATGCATTCGTGCAACTTGTAGCAATTCAAGAAACATTTTAACAATGATTCCTGATTTTTCAGAAAGTGGATAAAACCATTGAAATCCTGAAACGTTACATGGAAATACTCAGTAATGTTTCGGAGTTTTTTTTACAGTGTATCTTTTTTTTCGCTACACAGTACATTCACATATTTTTGAATCCTATACAAAATTTTTAAGTTAAATTAATAACATCTATTCATATGTCTTTGTATTAAAAGCATGTGCCTGACAAAGTTATCTGAATTACTAGGAACTTTAACAAATTACTAGATTAGCATAGCAATGTTGATGTCTATTAATTTGCAACTACAATAAACTATAGGCGGCGTTGCAGTCACTGTCTAATGGCGGATGAAAAAGGTAAAGCAAACAATTACCGTAACTTATAACTTGCTTCGACGCTTAGTAACTGACAGTAATTTTTCATCGTGTTTGTGAGAAAATTTCTTTTCTATTCTTCTGAAATTACATTATACTATAAACTGTCTGAAGTCTGTAATTTACCCCAAAGAAAACACGTGGAATGGAATGTTTTACCTTTTTCTTTAATATTATGAATCACCGCAAGGTAGCGTATTCGAGCTCTGGAGTTGCGAATGGCGTTATAACCTGAAAATTATTGCGATTCTTTTGAATGCAAAATCCTTCAAGGATCAAAAATGGCAGATTATATTAACCAGACTTTACGTCATTTCTAACCTAACGTGACTTGACGAGATCGACGACATCACGCTGCCTTCATTTCCTGCAAAATAAACACAGCCGGACAATTCCTCGAATGCTTTGATAAATGTCAGCGCCGGGAATGCGTAGCACGAAGAGTATCCGTTTGGGTGGAATGTAAAAGCCCACTTAAATAACTAAGAAATTAAACCGTTCGGCGACATAAGGGCCGTGTTTGCTATTTATCGTTCTTTGAAGATTGCAGTATTTTAAGCGTCGTCACAATACATGGCATAGGGGCAGTCGGGGCTCGTTGGTCCGCTTTTCTATTTTTCATTTTTTATCTTATATTTTGATACATTAAATGAGCAGTTTGTTTTTCTAGCTTGAGTTTCATTAAATGTTTCTCATCAACCCATTTAGTTTTGAAAATGTTTAATTCATTAACATTTTTTATATTAATTTTTTAACAGATCTTCGTGAAATGAATCAACGTGCCCCAGGCCTGGGGTAGGTTGGTCCTCATTACAAATACAACTTTTGTAACAATCTTACTCATGAATATTATCTAATATCTTGTAATTTACTATAGTTATGTATATGTGGTTTGTGCTTAGATTGAAAAAAAAAAGTTGAGAGATCAATGTAATATATTAAACTAAACCAAATATTAAATTAACCAACTTTTACTTTTACGCTATTTATGCCAGAAATATCTACTTTTTCTCAAGAATCAGCACACATTGGGTTTTCATCAACTTTCCTGTTGTAATGAATAAAATATTGCTTTTCTAGTTCTAAATGCTTTTTTTTGCTCTTCCAGTATTCTAAAGTAGACCAACCTACCTCGGGTTTTCGGTTTGAAAAAAATGCTGTCAGTTTTTTTTTTCATTACGAAAAAAAAAAAAAAAAAAGAGAAGCTGGAAATACTTGTATGAACTAAAAGAACTTGATTTGGGAGACGAGTTCAATTTATTACTTCATTCCTCATGAAAACCATTAAAAAAATAACGTCGCGATCCTATAAAAGTTACTCAGCACTGCGAAAAAAAATTAACATTTTTTTCCGAAACAAAATTTGTTCATTATAATTGTACTATATGATTTCGTCATAGGGTTTGTAGGACTATTTGTGGTAATAATTGGTCATTAATTCAAAAAATATTAATGGTCTTAAAGTTATTGAGACCGGTGTAGCCATTCCTTACCCCTCCTAGATTATGCAAATGTGTGCGTATTATATTAAGTAAAATATGACTTTATATTAAAAGATGAATTTCTGGGATAAATTTGTCTATTAAGATGCAGGACTAGGACACATAAAGTTTTTTTTTGCATAAAGATGATATATTGTTTTATAAGAAATATTTATCCAACCTTTGTGTGATACATTTGCGAAATGTGGCTGCAGTTATTTGCCATATCTAAATTTAGTTATCTAAATTTAGTGGCTTGAAATTTTTTAAACTTTGATCAAAATCAGGATAATGATATTTCTGGAGACTAATGTTCTCCAAGCAATGGATTGCAGTATCATTAAAGGGTAGTTCATGTGCGCGATTTATTGTGTCTATGACCATAATTGATTTTAGAACACATACATGATATTTGAAATGAATAAGAGTACATCGAAAAAGAAATGTTGTTTTAATGTCCATCCCCTTTTGGTTTAAGGTGATTATTTTTCTAATAGTTTGAGTGTAATAACTAAGCAGTTACAATTAGACTTTTACATTAGTCTAATCATGCAGTGAATATTTTTTGTGATAATTCATTTCATTGTTTTCTCTGTTGGGCAAAACCAGAAATTAGTAAAACCAAATCAACCACAAAAATGAGCAAAATTTGGCATTTGAACTTGAACTTTAATCTGTAGTCTTTATTTTGACTATTAAGTTGCAGCAATATAAAATAGCAAATAACATCAATATCTTCTGTTCTCTAAAACAGAAATATAAAATTAGCAGCCATGAATGTAATTGGACTAACATGTAAGGGTCTAATAATTCCTTTGATGGAAATACCTTTTGACTACATCAATAACCCCAAACGTCATCAGCAGAGAAAAACCTGTGTGTTCATTACTATGCGACAAATTGTATTAACAATACTTCGTATGTGACTGTAAGGAATACGAGTACCAAAATAAATTAAAATGGTCAAACACAGTTATTCTATGAAAATGTTTTGATTGACCCCATAGTTTTTGTTTGATGCATTTTCATCCGACAGTTCGACATTTATGCATGCCTAAAATTGCCTCGTGTTATTATTATTATTTTTTTTTAGAACTGCTCAAAGTTCATCAGAAGCAATTTCAAATCAAAAAATGAAGCGTGTGAGCGAGTTGTCTTAGCCTAGATCTTTCAGATAAAAAATGGTCTGTTCGAATCGGATTACAGTGTGGCGCATAGGTTTAAGCACAACCGAAATCTTTTGATAAAAATAAAAGTTTACACCGAATAGCTTTTAAATTTTTACTGTACTTAAACAACCAGCTTACAAGTTCATGTTTCGAATTTGGAAACAATTCATAGAAATTAAAATAATGTATCATCTCTACTAATAAGAAAGCTGAAAGTCTATCTGTCTGGATGTCTGTGACGCGTATAGCGCCTGGACCGTTCGGCCGATTTTCATGAAATTTGGCACAAAGTTAGTTTATAGCATGGGGGTGTGCACCTCAAAGCGATTTTTCAAAAATGCAATGCGGTTCCTTTTCTATTCCAATTTTAAGAACAAAATTATCATGCACGAGTAAATTCCGAAATTATCATAATGTAAAACCGTAATATGGGCACAAGCCAATTGGCGAGATACGAAATTATCCTAACTTGGAACCGTAACATGGGTTCAATCCAATTGGTGAGAAAATTTATCACACATTATTTGTTAATATACAGGCGAACCAAAAGATCTTTTAATTTTTCTATTACGGGCAAAGCCATGCGAATACCACTAGCTAAAAAATACAAATTGCAAAGGCTTGCTGAGGCAAAAGTTGAGACCACAAACACGAACTATCTACATTTAAAAAAGCATAAAAGTCTTTTAGTGGTCATTGGTGTTACCATTGCATCTGATGAACTCGAATACGCCATTTTTCATCAATAGTACGAGATTACGGAAGGTTTCGGGAGTGAGTCTGTACCAGGTTTCCTCGGCTGCTGATTTGAGCTTTGTACAGAGCAATACTGCTTCCCATTTTGGTATACGTCACGTGAGAGAACTCCCCAGATGTGCTCTATAGAATTGAGATCTGAGATGATTGTTGGCCAGTTCATTACAGTTAAACCTGTAAAGTCGACCACCCTTGTAAGTTGATCACCTGTCTATCTTGACCACCAATTTGCATCAAATTTGGATGATAATCTTGTAGCAAGCACTTTGTAACTTGACCACCTGTCTAAGTTGACCACTAAAGTACTGCACCGCAAGTGGTCAACCTACACAGGTTTCACTGTACACAGATATTTCGAGACAGAGGCTATTCTTTTGTACTTCCGGCAGCGTTGTCTTGCTGAAAAGTCCAATTAGGACCACCTAGGACTTGCCCAAACGGTAACAAATGCTCTCTTAAAATATTTTGATACACTTCTGATTTTTGTCTGGCATTCAGAAACCTAAGAGAAGTTTGTTGAAGTAAAAGACGCCCCATACAGTGAGCGAGTCACTACCTTGTTGCCTACTGAATATGGACTTCGGATCTTCCCTCAAGTCACGCCAATAGTATGGACAGCATAAATTCCAAATTTTTTCATCTAACTACCAAACGGAACGAACTTGAGGGTCACGGATTTAGACAAAATTCTAGATATAGGTCAATTCCCACTAGGTATGAGCGCAGGTAAGGCGGTTTGACTGCATAGGCCCTAGTTCGGCTGCAACAGAGGTCAGAAGTTGATAATTTGGACCCAGGATGCAACGGAGTTTCCTTTTAAATTACCATTTTTATCCATTTTTCTGTTACTGTACTGCAGTATGAGCCATTTGTATGCTTACCCTCGGATTAATTATGTTGGATACTAGTATTTTATGAGCGGTTCTCAAATTTAAATTGGTTACTACTTTTAATTTCAATAACTTGAATGCCAAAATAACATAGTTACAGGATATTTATCGTTTGCAAATGAAACTAATTATTTTCATTTTGAATTAATCGTGTGCTAGTAAAAAGTATTTATCGTTTGCTAATAAAAACATTTACTTTAACGGGATATTTATCGTCTGCTATCAAAGATACCCCACATTGATAAGCAAAAATGGGAGAGAAAAAAAAGCTCTGATTTATTGCACATGGTACACACACACACACACACACACACACACACACACACACACACACACACACACAAATCGTTTCGACTTTTCAAATAACTTAGATAGTGCCCATAAATAAATACGTGTTCTCCCTTATACTCAATTTACTAACAAAAGATGACAAAAGGTGTTGGGAGATCGAACATAGTGTCGAAGTCTGAAATTCCAATGGAAACGCCATTGCATTTCTAGGGCCAAACTAGCAACTTTGGGCCCTCGTTGCAGTCAAACTAGGGCCTATGCAGTCAAACCGCTTTACCTGCGCTCATACCTAGTAGAAATGGACCTATAGCAAGAATTTTGTCAAAATCCGTGACCCTCAAGGTCGTGCCGTTTGGTCGTAAGAATATAACACTATCCATGGGCCACTATTATGCATGTGATGTTTTGTCCACTGCAGTCCTGCTTGTATGTGACACTAATTCAGAAAAGGTTTACGAGCTAACTTTTGTTTCTTGATAAGTCCTGATTCGGTTATTCGTCTGTGTATGGTGTTACATATTTGTGATCCAAGTTGAGTTTTTATCTGACTAAGAGACAAATTTCCAGAAAGCCATTCTTTTAATGCTTCTATTCTGACGAAAAGCAGTTCTTCTCGGCCTTCCTGGGCGACAAGTATGTTTAAATTGTTTTCCACGTTTTAGAACATTATAAATACCACGTTTAGACCGATTTAAAATCACTAAAATTTCTATGACGGATTTATCTTTAGCTCTTATCCAGAGTTTCGCAACTTCTTCAGGTGAGAACTGCATAGACTTCAGCATCTTGATAACACGTTTAAGTCATCACTACACTTTATAATTTATTGAAAAGAACCGCACTGGTCCTTCACGCATCACGTTTCAAGAGTTATTTGCATAAAATCTGATTTGTGCATAAACTTTTGCGACAGCCAAAAAAATGTATTTTCTGATTTTCGAAACGGTTATATTTTTCAAAATTTCACACACATATTTAGGATTATAGTAGCCACCTACTGTAGAAATTTGAAAGCATTCTGTTCAATAATTTTCTTTTTATTCACAAATTCGCATTGTGTTTAAACTTTTGCGTCGCACTGTATTCCAACATAAGTTATTTGGAGAAGGCGGGGGATGGGGGTGGACCAGATAGAAGGATAGAACACCAGGCCGATAGACATAAATTTCCCCATCTGAATATCCTTTCAAATTTCTTATATTTTGATTTTTCTTTAATCAATAAACTTTTCTTTGTCTTTTTTGTCAGTAAATTAAAAGAGCTTTTATTCATACCTTTTTCTTCTTTCTTTGTTTTTTTACTTTTACGGGAATGTTGGTTAAAAATGTGGTTCTTCAAAGAGAGTACAAATTAATTTTTCAAATGCTAAAACCTCAGTAATGTTGGCAGTTTTTCCACATCAACAGCCTTACAGCAGAAAAGAGCGTTTTACAGAGAAAATGAAAGTCTGCCCTAAGTCTGCATTATTATTATTATTATTATTATTATTATTATTATTATTATTATTATTATTATTATTATTATTATTATTATTATTATTATTATTATTATTATTATTATTATTATTATTATTATTATTATTATTATTTTTGTTGTTATTCAGTATTTATGTATACATTTAAAAAAAAAAAAAAAAACGAGAAAATAGTGAAAAGGAAAAACGACGCCAAAAATTTCAATAATTACCATTCAATATTCAATGCAGTAAAAATGATTTATTGTTGATTCAAATCTGAACGTCAATAATTTATTATTTCAGCTGCTGGTGACGTAAATCGTTTATAGTTTGGATATGAGAGCATTATAAAAAACGAAATTAGAAATAATGAATTTAAAGCTCTGTTTTCTGAATTGAATTCACTTATAGTTGATGAAAAGAATTTTGTCACTTCCTAGATATTCTTTAAGCATTTGGAGGGGGGGGGGGGGGGGGAGGGGAGACAAAGCATAATTTAAACTCAATGAGTGGTGCTATCTTTAGTAATGGTACATTCATTAAATATCATAAGGTGTTTGTAAAAAGAATAAAAGCTTTTTAGCAATACATATGAAAGTAAACAAGCATGGGTTATAATAATATTAACGTTAATAAATTTTGACCTTTCATTTTGAAAAAAAAAATTCATTGAAACCAAGGTGCGCACATAATATTTTGGTAAGGGTTTGACGTTATTAAAATCCAGTTTCTCTGCAACTTAGTTAGGTTTGACATTTGAAGAAAAATATTCTGCTATGTAAATTTTTGCCGTATCTAGAGGCGATAATTATTGGAAAATATTGCCATGTTTGAAAAAATGATACTTAGGCATTGTGCTGATTATTTTAAACTAGTGGTACCCGCACGGCTTTGTCCGTAGTAGAAAATTAAAAGGTCATTTGGTTCGCCTGTATATTTATAAAAAAATGGATGACAAATTTCTCGCCAATTTGCTATATTCATTTGCTTGCCCATGTTACGGTTCCACGTTATGATAATTCCGTAATTTATTCGTCCACGTTGTGATAATTTGCTTGGTAAAATTTTCTTAAAATTGGAATATAAAAAGAACAAAATCGAAATTTTGAAAAATTGCTTCGAGGTGCACACCCCCATGCTACAAGCTAATTTTGTACCAAATTTCATGAAAATCGGCCGAACTGTCGAAGCGCTGTGCGCGTCACAGAGATCCTGACAGAGATCCAGACAGACTTTCAGCTTTATTATTAGTAAAGAAAAGAGTTTTTCTGTAAAATATACCGCTGAAATCATTTTATTTACTTTTATGTGCTTTCATTTCTTACATTGTCTGTCATAAGTTTATCGTTAATAGAATACGATGCTCAAATAAAGAATGCTTTGGACTTTAAGAAGTTGCGCAATGTTTGAAAATAAATTTCTCGTTCTTAATTTGCATTTAAAAGAACATCTCAGCTACGTTTTAAAGTCTTTTAATAATAAAATGTATGGACGCAGCAAAAAGACGGAGCTTTGAACTTTAAGAAGTTGCGCAAGATTTGAAAATAAATTTCTCGTTCTTAATTTGCATTTAAAAGAACATCTCAGCTACGTTTTAAAGTCTTTTAATAATAAAATGTATGGACGCAGCAAAAAGACGGAGCTTTGAACTTTAAGAAGTTGCGCAATGTTTGAAAATAAATTTCTCGTTCTTAATTTTCATTTAAAAGTACATCTCAGCTACGTTTTAAAATCTTTTAATTATAAAATGTATGGACGCAAGAAAAAGACGGAGCTTTGAGCTTTAAGAAGTTGCGCAATGTTTGAAAATAAATTTCTCGTTCTTAATTTTCATTTAAAAGTACATCTCAGCTACGTTTTAAAATCTTTTAATAATAAAATGTATGGACGCAATAAAAAGACGGAGCTTTGAACTTTAAGAAGTTGCGCAATGTTTGAAAATAAATTTCTCGTTCTTAATTTTCATTTAAAAGTACATCTCAGCTACGTTTTAAAATCTTTTAATAATAATAAAATGCATGGAAGCAACAAAAAGACGGAGAAGCATGGGTGTGACATATTAGCAAAACAATTTTCATACTCTTGTTTTAGGACAGCAAGCAAACCGTTTATCAGTAAAAAACGATGCAAGCATTGACATGAGTGTCAGTGTGAAAAGAGATAGGCTCATTTGGGGCGATTGGAAACAGACTTTCAATGTCTTTAAACTTTTCCCTTTCTTTTGAATAAACTGAGATACAAAATTGTGGAATTCCTTTCTAGCCTCTTTGAGAGTAACTGTGTAAGAAAGCTTTTACTTTATGCTTTTTTGTAAGCGAAGAAAATCCTTGTTGCCGTTTATTCTGAAAAATATTGGATTCATTTCTATGAGGTTAGTATAAGCAGGTAATCGCGATACATACAATCAATTTCAAAGCTTAAGAATAGAGTTGGAGGAAGGGTGGGGGGGAGGGGGGGGGAGTAGATATATGGGGATAAAATAAGGCTATTTTGAAAAACACATTTTCTGTTTTTTAAAGACATTTAGTTAATTTTTTTGAAGACATATATTGGGATTGTAGCAAGTATTTTTGCTTTAGTTTTAAAACCTGGTGCAAGCGAAATGATAGAAAAATGTTTGTTTATGTTCGTTCTGTATGGCATGTTATTTTATGCTGTCCATAAACTTCTTTCCAAAATCATTATTAACTGGCGCAAGCTCTAATTTTTAATACAGACTGACAGTGCATTATTTAGAGAATAGATCTCTGTAAAAAAGTATGAAGGAATTGGAAGATACTATTTGTTATGAAGCGCTTCCTGAGATGGCGTAAATTCGCAACTCCAATAAACTATAGGGGGCGCTGGAGCTGCTGTCTAATGGCGGAAGAAAGAGATAAAACAAACAATGCCATATCTTACAGCTTGCTTTGACGCTTAGTAAATAACAGTAATTTTTCATCGTGTTTGTGGGAAGCTTTCTTTTCTATTCTTCTGAAATTACATTACACCACAAACTGTCTGAAGTCTGTAATTTACCCCAAAGGAAGCACGTGGAATGAAATGTTTTACCTTTTTTCGGTAGTAGTGTTAATCACCGCAATGTAGCACATTCGAGCTCTACAGTTGCGAATTGGGTATACGAATAAGCTTAGCTAAGTATTGCATTACGTTAATTATTTTTTGTTTCTGAGTTAATGTTTGTCAAAGGTTAATGTTCTATGTTTTTCAATAATGTGATAAAGGAAAACTCTAAGAAAGTGCTTTTATCTTTAAAAAGCATATTTCTGTATCAGTTTCAATTTCTAAATGACCTAAATGTAGTTTAGAATGAAAAGAGTAACAGAAAAAGGTTGATAACTGTTGACATTTTTTAAAAAACTATAGATAAATTGGTCAATTCTGGCAACATTGACAAAGGGTGCTCATTGACGAAGTTAAAACTCTGTTGCCTACTTTTTGGGGGCAGTTAAAAAATAGAAAAATCACCAAGTTTCAGTTATCAAAATCTTCTGAAGATGGTTATTCGCAACTCCAGCGCTCGAATACGCTACCTTGCGGTGATTTACAAAACTGCCGAAAAAACTAAAACATTGCCACATTGCGTTCCATGTGTGTCTGTTGACGTAAACACAGGCAGTTTGTTCTGAGTATTTAGTAACGCAATCGATGTGTCTTAGATTGATTTTCAGCTACAGAAATTGTTTCGTCCCTTAATAGTATTCTCGAGTTTCTCTAAATAATGTTAGTTTTCCTTATTTCCTTCTAAAAAGTGAGTTGGTTGAGAAATGGTGAAAGCGTGTAAACACAAACTCTGGATTAACAAACTTGGACAACGTTATACCAGGTAATTTTTTTTATTGTTTTGTGTGAATTTGTAAGAATATAGGTTTTTATTTTAAATCTTAAATTAATTTAACTAACCATATTTTACAGCAGCATTTAGTTGGAATGGACAGTATGCAAAATATTTTCCTGAATATATTATCGTAGAACGAAATGAAAAATGTTTAACCGAGAAAGAATTTATTTTATTGCTTTTATTTTCAGCTGAAAGGTTTCGCCAAATTTGTTTAGGGTTGTAGTTTTAGTATTGTGCGAGCTAAGTATCCTTGGCGAGATTCCGCCCATGTTAGTTAAACCATTTTTATTTTTTATCATGAGTGGAATAAAATGGTAGAAAGATTGCAGAATTCGATAAGTAAAAATAAATAATGGTAGATCAATTGAAAAGAAAACTACCACCATATATCCGTGAGAATTTTGTTGATGATTTGCACAGCATGACATAATTAAATCATAAATCAGAAATTAGAAACATTCGAAACAGAAAAATTTTTAACTCACCGATTCGGGAATTTGAGAAAAATAACTCAGCTACAAATGAAAAACAATAAGCGCTAACCAAGCAAGGCAAAGAAATATCATCTTCTTTTGAAAATAATTCGTAATGTCATATAAAATTTTCTAGCATTCACTGTTATTCTTGTCAGGCCGCAATTATTATTTACTTTTATCAAGAATTGATAAATATCGAATTCAACATCGTGGAAATGGCTGCTTAGAACTACGAACTGCGAAATTTGCATTAATTTCTAACGTTTAGTAATGCTTCTTGAATTCTCATTTCTTTCTACGTGGGCCAGAATATCAACAAGAATTTGAAACTTAATTTAAAAAGAATAAAGCGAAAAAAATCATACATACGAACAAAACTTACTAGGCTTATTAGCATTTTCTTTGTTACCACGTGCATTTGTTTTACCTTTTTCGTCCCCCATTAGAAAGTGGCTACAGTGCCCCCTATAGTTTGTTGGAGTTGCGAATTAGATTTCCATGGGTAGACATTTTAATTAACAAGTAAAATTATTTTAAGACACTGCTAAAAATTATGCAACTGATCTATGTATTCATTTTTCCATGATGTGCATTATATGTGTTTAATACAATAAACAATATTTGCTTAAAATATTACACGTAATGACAATAATGTGGTAATGAACCATTTTGCTCGCTCAAAGCACCCAAAGCATGAAAATTATTTCTTTATTTCTATGAAAACTTATTTTTGATAGAAATAAAATAAATCAGACGACAATTGATTAAAACATAAATTTATTTTAAAGCAATCATTTTTGATTAAAATTAAGCTGAAGCTAAAAAAATATGGCAACGGTAAGAAAAGGGAATTAACTGTTCTAAAGATGTTTTAAATGATGGGATGCTCTGTTGGTGCTTCTTCTAGAGTTTTATTTAGCGCCTGAATTTTTACAAGTAATTGATTGAGGTTTAAAAGAATGAGAAAAAAGTGTCTGGGTAAGTGTTTTGTGTTTTTGAAAATATCTAGAAAGTTCTTCCCCAACATGGAGATCAATTTAAGAAGTTTCTTTTGGGGCCTGAGAGACATTAGTTTTTATCATTTAACAATATTCTTGTGATGAAGTATAAAAAAATCTTTGGAATTTCTTTTGTTTGTTGAAAATGTGTGTCTAAAAGGGGTTAATAACTGCACATTGTGTTATGATTTGCAAAATTAACTACAATGTTTTAAATCTTAATTTCATATTTGAATGAAAAAGCATTTTAAATAATGCCTTTACACTATGATTTAGAAGGTGTTTTAAACTTTTTACATTTAGTTATTATGCACTTGATAAAAGAAACAAAAATCCCCAGGTAATTTCCATATCCAGCACCATTTTTAGATAACTAAGTATTTAAAATTTATTTCAAAAGGATTTTGCTATAGTTGTGCAACGGAGACATGGCAGATGAATTGGAAGTGGAAACCGAATACTTCATTTGTAGTAAGTAGGATCAGCGAGAACGTGCGAGCAGTAAAAATTTAACTGTTTTTGCGTTCTCGCTACCAATCTTATATAACTAAAAACTGAGCGTATGTATCTATGTATGTACCTACAGTGGCTCCCAAAAGTGTTCGTACACCTACGATTTTCAATGAAATAGGCCATTATCCATTGGTTAGAATTAATATTTCAGAATAGGTATTTTATTATAAGATCTATGATCTATATTTAACAAAACTACATGAAAATTTTTAATAAAACATTAAAACATAATTTTTAAAAAATCAAAAACCAAAAATTGCCGGAAATTTTATCTCACAAAAGTCTTCGTACACTTTGAAAAAATGTCAAAAAATTAGTAAATAATCTAACTTTTTACAAAATTATTATTTAGTAGAACATCATGCAGTATCAACAAGAGCTTTTAAACGTCTGGGAATAGATTTCATTGTTTTTTCTTTCTTTTTTCGCGTAATTTCTGAGTAAGTGTTCAACCACAGTTTGAGTCTTACTGTTTCTAGCTCTATTTTCGTTTCAAAGCTGTATTTTCGTAATCTAGCCCCCAGATATCTCTAAATATGTTACATTAAGTTCAAATCTGGAGATTGAGGGGGTATTTCTAAGCTTAAGGACAATTTTTGAGGCACCAAACGCAAACGTGTGCTTCTTATCGTTATCTCGATATAAAACAAAGTTGTTTCCGATTACCAAATTTTGGGCTAATAGTTTAAAATTGCTTTTTAAAATATTTAAATGAACAGCATGATTCATTATTTAATCAAAAAATTTCAAATTTACAAGTCCGGATGCTGTAATGCACCCTCACACTAAAACACCTTCACCGTCCTGATTAACTGATCGAACTAAGTTCTTCAGATTAAATTCCTCATTTTTTCTTCTATTTACAATTATACAACAATTTAACCCAAAATGTTGAATTTATTTTCATCTATAAGTAAGACGTTGTTCCAAAGCGTTTTGAGCTTATTTATCATTGATTTTGCTACGGAAAGCGTAAGCTTACTGTTATTCGCACGAACAAGAAAATTTCTGCAGGACGAGGTCCCATTTAATTCGGCTAATCAGAGAACTTGGCGAACAATTTTAGGTGAAAATTAAACGTAAAATGTTTCATTCAATTCTTCAGAAATTTTTTCATTACTCAAATGTGTACTTTTCATAATTTTTTTAACTGTAAACCTCCGATCACGCATTGTTAACTTTGCTAGTTGACCTTTTCTTACCGTGTTTTCGATCCGATTCTTGTCTTTAAAGCATTTTATCAAGCACTTCACTATAGAATGATATAAATTACCTAATTTAGAGACATTTCAAACGAATTTACCGCTACTGTGAGGAAACAATTCAAATTTCGAATGGTGTTTGTGGTGTTTTTCAAATACCAGTTATTTTAAAGTAATAAGCACAATATTAAGGAATAAATAAACAAAAAATTAAAGCCAAATGACTTTTAAGGGTCAACACAATGCAAAAATAATAAAAAAATGACATATAATAGTTTTAATCATGAATTTTTTCGAAAAAATTTGAGCGTACGATGACTTTTGCGGCGTATTATTTCTCCGTCTCTTCATTTTTTGACAAATTTCAAAAATAAAATCTGGCAATATTTTGAAAATAACTACTGGGTTTTATTCAGAATGGCATAAGAATGGTGTGAAAAAAAAATTGGACTTCATATTCAAATTCAGTTTTGCGTTATTTTGGTTTTACTACAAAATTTCAAGGTGTACGAACACTTTTGGGAGCCACTGTATGTATGTACCTATGTATCTGTGTCCAAGTTTTATTAACCCGAACGACAGAGAACTGACAATCGAACCAGGCATCGATGGATTCGTAATGTTCCCGTCTTTATGTTTGGCTATCTTTACTAATAATAAAGCAGAAAAAGTCTCTGTGTTCGGAGGATATCTGGATGTCTGTAGGATGTCTGGATGTCTGTGACACGCATAGCGCCTAAACCGTTTTGCCGATTTTCATGAAATTTGGCACAAAGGTAGTATGTAGCATGGGGGTGTGCACCTCGAAGCGATTTTTCGAAAATTCGATGTGGTTCTTTTTTTATTCCAATTTTAAGAAAAAAACTATAATAAATTACGAAATTATCATAACGTGGAACCGTAACATGAGCACAAGCCAATTGGCGAGATACGAAATTATCATAACGTGGAACTGTAACGTCGGTACAAGCCAATTGGCGAGAAAATTCACCATACATTATTTGTAAATATACACGCGAACCAAAAGACCTTTAATTTTTCTATTACGGGCGAAGCCGTGCGGGTGCCACTAGTTTAACATAATCTTCCAATAATAATTAGCGGAGATATCAATTAAACACTATTAATTATGACACTTAGATTTCGGCATAAAATCCCTATTTTTTGAAGGCTTTCCTCCATTCAAATTATTATTCAGTGCTTCATCTCAACTTTCCGCAACAATGCTTTTATTAAAATTTATAGCGTGAAGAAAATCATTGAGATCAAAGATCTGTTGCTATTTTTGTCTCGAATATGAGCAAATAAAATTCTGGATTTTGTTTTAAAGGCTTCTCCTGTAATCGGAAGATTTAAAATGTTTACTTTTTGGTTATTTTTCCGAAATCTGCCATAAAATTTTACTGATTTTTTTTGTTCAAGCCTGATTGTTGAACACGCGTCACTTGACGTAACTTTTATTTTTGAGGTGGAGCGTGCAAAGCCGGGCGACGTAGCTAGTTATAGCTACGTCTAGCTAGCTGTTTCTTTTTTCTGTTCATTAGCCTTCGCTCAGTAGCACAACTACAACAGAGACTTTTTTTTATTGTTTTCATCTGCTGCCTTTCCCCCTAAATGCCATAGTCTAAACGCTTAAATTTTTAACTGCCAAATTGAAAGGAATATTGCCCAAAATTTGACGACCGAATTTCTCAACTATCATAATATTGTCTGTTTTCAGGATGTTAAAATAAAAATTTATTTTTAAAGGTAATTTGATTGTTCATAAGGCAGTGATGCTCGTAGTAAATTGTGGTGAAATCTCCCTCCCTTCCGAAAAAAAAATGTATAAACATGAAGTTTATACCATTTTCAGAAACAACTAATATTTGTTTTTGTGGGATAATAAAAGCCTAAATTAAGAGACAAGTTTAAGTTGCGACTGTTTTTTTTTTTTTTGGGAAAAACTTTTACTAGACGCATATGTACCCATCCCCTCCCCAAACATTGTACTTTTTTTCAATTGAAATTTGATAGTTAAATATGATTAAAAAATATTGGGGAAAAAGTTTAAAATTTAAGTATATTTACATTAAAAAAAAACTGAGTTCAATTTAGGTGTCACCCTCCAGATAGGAGGTTCTCAAGTCGACCCGTATCCTTTTAATGCACAAAAAATAAAGAAGCTTCTTGAAAACGTACAAAAAACAAGATAAAGTTTATGCGAACTTACAATTTAGGACAAAGAAATTTCCATTACTAGTTAACTAAAGTAATCGAAAAGGTTTATTGATTTTCAACCATGAAAAAAGGCACTGAATGCAATTAATTTAATTTAAAACAATGTCTCACTACATATTTATGTGCAATGCAAAATAATAATAATAATAATTATTTTATCAACATTAAACTGAACGGAAAAAGTCAGGACACCCAATTGTCAATGGTTTTGAAAATCACCCAATTATGTTTAAAAGTAGTATAGATTCTGTTTAAAGAATGAATTTTTTTCCTACTTTTTAGAGCAATTTTCAGCTGCAGTTTTGAAGTCTGCTCTATTAAAAAAAAAATTTTTTTTATTGATGTTCACCTTCATGTGAAGCAGTGAGAAGAAAATGGATGTAAGTGAACGTTTTACAGTTTTAAGTAAAATGCGTTCGAAGTTCAGATCCTAGGTAGTCTTACATTGAAATTGTTTTTTCTAAATCCACCTTTATTGCATAATTTACCAGTGCTACTGACACTATCTAAGCAAAGGAGAGGTTCTTCTATTACTTACACTGGTTATCTCCAAACTTTTAATTATGGCACTTAAATCCCTTTGCTTCTAATTGCCGAAATTGTAGATTTAGCGAATCGTAAAAAAAATACGGTTAGCGCAAAACATTTAATAACATACTAGCTGCGTCAACCATGGAAATCAAAGTTATGTGAAGTGACGAGTGCTCAACAATAAGGTTTGAACAAAAAAAGAAGAAAAATAACCAAAAAGGAAACATTTTAAATCCCCCGATTACAGGAAAAGTCTTTAAAACTAAAGTTAGAATTTTATTTATTCATATTCGAGAAAAAATTGGCAACAGATCCTTTCTTCTCAATGATTTTCTTCACGCTACAAATTTTAATAACATCATTGTTACGGAAAGTTGAGTTGAAGCACTGAATAATAATTTGACTAGAGGAAAGACGTTGAAAAATATGAATTTTATGTAGAAATCTAAGTGTCATAATTAAAAGTTTTTAATTGAAATCTCCGCTAATTATTATCGGAGGATTATATTAAATAGCCAAACATAAGGACGTGAAGATTGCGAATCCATCGATACCTGGTTCGATGGTCAGTTCACTGTCGTTCGGGAGAAGTAACTTGCACATAGATACAAATATACATACATAGATACATACGCTCAGTTTTTAATTACATAAGATTCTGTCCTTATATAAATTGCTCTAATGTACATTTTAATTCGTTTGCTTATTTTACTAAGAGATGTTTTAAAACAGAGAGCATGACATATTTAGAAGAATCATTTATACTTCATTTTTTGTGACAATTTATTTAAACAATTAATTTTTTTTCATTTAGTACAAAGAAATGATAATGCAGTTAATTGCTCTTCAAAAAAGGGGGGAATTATTTCTTCATAAATCAATTATTTGCAATAAAGACGATAAATAATTAAGTTTTCTTCAATTTATTTCATTAAACTATATTTAAAAGAAATAAGACGAAGATAATTACAGTAAGATTTAAATAAATTGAGTATAACTCATTCTTATTTCTGTAGTCTGGGTTTTGTTTTTCATTTACGAAAGAATAATTAACGTTTGATAATAACCCTCATTAGAGTGCTTACTTTTCTTTTGAGATAAGGGGAAAATAAAAAGCATTTTGAAATGCAAATGAAAATTGCTGTTTAAGATGAAGTAAAAGATCACCAAGCATATTCATTTGGTTAAAATAAATAGTCCGAAAAATTCCAATTTGAAATTCTTAGATGGTTTTTATTAACTAAAAGAAGAAAATTTAAATTCTTTTCTAGAACTACATTTTTTACTATAATAACGGTTAAGATTAATATTACTGCGGGCACGATAACCTTTAGACTTTATATTAATGTTAAATCTTGCTTAATGAATTACCAAAATAAAGATTTCTGGTTTGTTGAACGAGAGAAAAATGAGCTCTATTCGTAATTTCGATTTTTGAAATTTTGTCAATACTTTACGGCGCGTGACAGTTTCAGGGGACTAGATGCCTCTCAAATGGGAAAAAACAAATTTCAATTTTATGCTTACAGTGTAGTTTGACACTCTTAGATAAACTCAGAATCTTTTTCTGATGTAATATGATCACTATTATGCAGTAAAATGGCTAAATAGGGAAAAACGGAGCGCAGTGAGACAAAGATACCTTTTTGATTTTTTAATTTGAATCGGTAAATGGTGCTAGGGTACCCATGAATCTGTAGCTATTAGCCCGGATTCTGGGATATGAAGTTGCTGCTTTTGTTTTCTACCAAATGATCATTATTTTTCTGATTTCAGGCAAGCAATGGGTCATTCCATAGAAATGTCAACCTCAACCTCAGAAATTTTTTTACCACAAAGCCCTAATTGTGACCTATCATTTCATTCATCATACTTTCTAGTACATAAATCCAGTAACAGTTTGCAAAAATTTCATTCGGTGTTTTTCTTCTGGCTCTAAACGTGCAAGGTTGTAGAAAAGGCTTAACATGTGCAAAAAACATGCGTCTACGTTTTCTTGTGCAATGTAAAAAGTTTTGCAAATTTTTAAAATAACTATGTTTATTCTAAATGATTAGATGTTGGCCCAATAAAATTGACTGTTCTTTTTGCATACATTATAAGATAAGTATTTTAATTAATTTGGTTATTTCACTGAAAATATTTACGTTACGTTAGTCACGAAAATGTACTATTTTCTGCTTAGAAACTAAACCAGATGATTGAACCAAACAGCATTTTTTATTTTCTTACATCTGTGTCATATCTACTTAAAAAGTGCAAAATATTTATTTTAGTATCAGTAGATATAAAATAATTAGTGTGACTAACGTAACATTTGAGCTGTGACTAACGTAACAGTTTGCATGTGACTAACGAAACATTTTAAAAATGACTGCTAATATTTAAAACTTATTTAATTTAATGTACATTTTCATAAACAATTTTGAATATGGAGGCATTCTATATTGATTAAAAATATAAAGGGTGAAAAATACCAGTAATATTACATTTTAGACATTCTGTTTACTTAGAAAAATACTTTTTTAAAGGTCTTTATAAAGATACTTCCAAATTTAAAGAATTATTAACAAAGAAAAAAGGTGAGTAAAGCAAAATGAGTACTCTACTGAATGTGCATTCAACGCAAGAATCCAAGCTTAAGAATTAAGACACTAGAAATCAAGTCTTAACAAAGAAGAACGTCTCTATTTTTTAGAAAATACATCTCCACCTATTATTAAAATAAATTAACGGCTGCTCGTTGGAAAACATTTGAAGATGTTACATGATACAGTGACAATAAGCGCTGCTGTCATATATTTTAGAAAATTCAAGAATGATCATTTAGAAATTCAAACATTTGCGGTGATATCTGGAATTAAAATGCATTCTGATAAAACGTTCGAATATTTTTTTTTTCAATATTACATTTGAATTTAAAAGGATGCACAACACTATTCGTTCGATGAATCAGCAAACCTTAAAAAATAATATGCCATTGAAAAGTACTACGGAGTTTCTTATAACGATAACTAGTATATCAGCAGAATACTAGAATTCAGTGAAACTACCAACTTGCAAAAAGTTAATTTTTTAAAAGAAAGATATTTAGGATTTAATTAGGCCAAGAATGATGTTATTCAGTTTATAAAAGCAGTTTTTTATTTATTTTTTTTTCGCACATTCAAATTGAGTTAATTGAACTGAATCCTTCCATTCGATTTCTTACACTAATATAGAAAAAAAAATAAAGAAAAAACCATAATACAACACAAAGAAGGTTCCTAAAAAGTGTAAAAATAATATAAGAGCAAGAAATTAATTATAAAAAGTTTTTTATATGCATTCATTGCTTGTTATTCGATGGTTACGTTAGTCACGTTACGTTAGTCACACACAGTTTTTCGGAAAAGTACCATTTAGGGTCAAAAAAGATTCGTCTGTAACAAATCTGTAGTAAGATTTTAAAAATAGATTGTTTACCCTTTACAAATATATCGGCCAACTTTAAATGTCTGCGTAAGTTTCAGAAAAAAATAGCTCGTAACATAAGCATTGTTTCACAGGGTTGCAAAAATGTTACGTTAGTCACGATGCCGTTTTTGGTGAAAAAACACCTGCCAGCGCTTATTTTGCTTCAAATTCTTGGTAGAAATGAAAAATAGTCACCTTGTACATTTTAAATCTGCATATTAAACCAAAACACATTTATTTTTACTCCCGGTGTAAGTAAAAAGAGTTTGAAAATCAGCTGCGAATGTTACGTTAGTCACTATGGAATGACCCCAATGCTTTTTTTTTGACTCTCGTTGGCGTCGATGTATAACATTTTCTTTTATGAATAAAAACTAGTGGTACCCGCACAGCTTTACCCGTAATAGAAAAATTAAAAGGTCTTTTGGTTCGCCTGTATATTTACAAATAATGTATGGTGCATTTTCTCGCCAATTGGCTTGTACCCATGTTACAGTTCCACGTTATGATAATTTCGTATCTCGCCAATTGGCTTGTGCGCATGTTGCGGTTCCACGTTATGATAATTTCGTAGTTTACTCGTCCATCTTATGATAATTTTATTCTTAAAATTGGAATAGAAAAGGAACAACATCAAATTTTCGAAAGAAATCGCTTTGAGGTGCACACCCCCATGCTACAAACTAACTTTGTGCCAAATTTCATGAAAATAGGCCGACGGTCTAGGCGCTATGCGCGTCACAGAGATCCAGACATCCAGACATCCTTCGGACATAAAGACAGAGAGACTTTCAGAGTTATTATTAGTAACTATTAGTAAAGATTATCTCATCAAAAACAACCCTGTTGTGAAAATGTCCCCGCCAAGAAAACCTTTTCCGCACAAAAAAGAAAACCTGCATCCTAAACCCAAAAACCCTCAGCCATAAAAAGTTATGATATCTAGTTTGCCCGCCAAGTAACTGCCAAACTATCATCCTCCCTCTTCTCCTTTTTCATCACAGCTACTTCCATTAGAACCTCCTCCCACCTTCAACTTCTCAGAAATATGGATAGATCTTTCAAATTGTTTATCTTGTTTGGCGGGAATCTTTTCAAAGTGAAGTGGTTGCTTGGTGAGCAAAAAGCTCCCCGCCAAACAAGATAAACAATTTAAAAGATCTATCCATATTTCTGAGGAGTTGAAGGTGGGAGGAGGTTCTAATGGAAGTAGCTGTGATGAAAAAGGAGAAGAGGGAGGATGATAGTTTGGCAGTTACTTGGCGGGCAAACTAGATATCATAACTTTTTATGGCTGAGGGTTTTTGATTTTAGGAAGCAGGTTTTCTTTTTTGTGCGGAAAAGGTTTTCTTGGCGGGAAATTTTTACAACAGGGTTGTTTTTGATGAGATATCACATCTTTTTGCATTGATATTATTACTTTGTCTGTATTTTTAGAATTGAGAACTTCAAGTCAGAAAATTTTCAATTGAAACAACGCTGTTTTGTGTTTTTAAGGAACAATAATGGCTAGCCTAATTTTACGTCAAGTTATTTTCTGACTATTAAGATTCTATGTTCATTTTGCGAGAATAGGACGGTTTAAATTTTATTGCAATTCTTGTATCCTCTCTGTTGCAAAGAAAACTTCTTGGATAATAAAATACTATATTTTAAATTATATTGTTTTCGAGTATTTTACAACTTCGCAATAAATTCTGCTACAGTTTCTTTATTTGACATATTATTCAACATTTTCATGAAGGTTTCTTTAAATGTGTTACAGCTTGAGGGCTATTTTAATCTAGCTTTTCACTTTTTGTTTAATTACAATTTTTCATAAATCGTGGATTATTTTACGTTTTATGGGATAATTTTAATAGTTTGGTGATTTATCTTTTTCTTGATAGAAGTCTTTGTCTTGTTTAATACCCGGTTTTGTTTAAAAGTTCATTTAAAAAAAGAAATAACGCATGTTATCACCAAGCAAAAAAAAAAAAAAAAAAAAAAAAAAAAAAAAAAAAAAAAAAAAACTAAGCCATTAAATATTTTAAATTTGAATGTGTCAGAACATCTATACAACTTTACTCGATGTCAAATCGCGGATATCCCAAATTTGCCATAGCGAATGCGCATGTTGCGCGCGGACTAAACTCATTAAAAGTCTTGCTTAAATTAATTGCAAAAATTTTTTCAGCCAACAAATTACTGCAAAGCACGGATATCCACACACGTATTTCATATATTTTCAATTTATTATGTGTTGTTTGTGAAAAATCCATTAATTTATAAAATAAGCAAATCAATAAAAAAGTGCTATTTTTCGCTTTCAATTAAAAAGTTATATGTGCCGTATTCTTATGCGTACAGTTTCATATAATTTGTCACGTAAAATATTGTAATGGTTTAACCCCGGTTTCACGCCGACATTTAAAATTTCTTCCCTCCATAAATATATAAAAACTGAAAAACAGGAGGAATTAAATTTCGTATCGGCAAAACTTTGGGGGAGGGGGGGGGGACAGCATTCTAATCTCATTCATTAATTTGTTTCTCTGCTTAAGTATAAACAAACAACATATAATCTGAAAACAGAAAGCCCAATCAGCTAAGTCTGCGCGCATGCGCAGTCGCTGTGGAAAATTTGTGATATCCGCGATTTAACGTCTAGTTGCAACTGTTGGATATGTTTTAGTCTTGATTAAATTTCATTTCCTCAGACAACTTTGGAATAACTGTTAGACCTGTTCTAACCTTGCAATTGCAGTCCGAGATAAACAAACCCTATGAGCTGAGAGTAAGTACATAATAGTTTAGAGAAAATGAGTGATTTTCAAACTTCAGTTACTCCGGCCCATGATGTCCCTGTGGGTTGAATTTTTGTATATGTACTCAATGGCCCCCCAAGAATATGCATACAAAAAATCATTACCGTAGCCGCCCGGGGGGCTGTGATAGAACCCCGGGAAGGTACAATTTGGGGGGTAAAAACGAGGGGGGAAGGGGAGGGGGGTCAAACGGCACATCAGTAGGGCACAAGGAATGTGTGTGCGAAATTTCAGCTTGATTCCTTTTTTCGTCTGGCCTGTAGCCCTGTCAAAGAAAGCGAAAACTTTTATGAACAGCGATTTTTTAACTTTAATACCTCCTCCCCCTGATAGTCCAGGGGATTGTATTTTGGTTTACGGCGTCAGGGGCCACTAGAGATTGAGTTTACCAAAAATCAACTCCAGGGGTCTTCATGGGGCTGAGATACAGAGGGGTGAAAAACCCAAAAAACCCCAACTTGTTCTGTCGTGTAATCTTGGTCTTGGTCGCTTTTATTTCCTTTCGTCTTTGGCGGTGGATTTGCTTCTGTTGGGTGCTGACGTTTGGTTTCCTTGGCGGGGCGGGACGCTCCCGCGTCCCGTAATCTCTTTGATCAATTTCATTGTTCTACCAATGTAGCTATTTATCGTTCGGAACATTTAGGATAGGCTTGAAACGAACTCCTTAAAATGTTAAATTAGATAAAAAAAAGGTGAAGTGGGGTACACAGTTGGACAGTTGTAGTTGGGCAGGACTGTCTCAATGTGCCCCATCCGGAGTTCTGCTTCGAAAGGGATGCTTTTCATTTTACATTTATTCAATGATCTAAGAGTTTTCAACTTGCTGTTTATTTACTTTACAGACATTTTTACCTCATAAAAAAGGTGAATTAAACCACGTAAAGCGAAAGTAAAAAAATCTTTTCTGATGATTCCATGATAAATTCATTTGTAGTTAACCTCTGATTCTAAGTGACATTTAATTTAAAAATCTTGGAATTCAAAACAAATCATACAATTGAGTCATTTATATTTTGCTTGTGTAATAATTCTATGCGTCGTTCACCCCCCCCACCACTTCCCATACATCTCCTCTCAACTGAAATAACAAAAAATATTGTACACTAAACCTATATATTCATTTTCTGTAATAATAATAATAATAATAATAATAATAATAATAATAATAATAATAAAGATCGCTGCTTTTCTTTGAGTTTATCAGAAAACAAATTCATGCTTTAAGGGGTTAGGAAACTTGGTAATATCCTCAAACTTGCAATAAATTAGCAGTGCTGAAATAACGCCATTGTCACGCGTGTAAGAATGAGAGGAAATTTGCAGACGTGACAGAATTAATAAACAAGCACGAAGAAGACGTTTTGTGTTTCACTTCAAATAAAGAATAGCTTTAAAACCACTTAAAGCCTTTTTTATTATCAGCTATGCATTTGGATATTTTACTGTAAAATCTGGAAACATCCCCCTAAATGAAGTATTTTACTGGTCATATGTCAGTTGAAATCTTCTTCCATTAAAAAAAAAAAAAAAACAATGATATTGTAAATCGATTTTTTTATAAGAAAAATTTAAATTTCTTAATAAAATGTAAATTGTCAAAAAGAATTGATGACTAAATTGATACGTAGATAAATCTGCTTAGAATGAGATTATAGCTATTTTCATCAAATTAGTAATATTCTTTAAATTTTTTTTGTAAAAATATAATTAACTAGAAAGTCGCCCGTCAAGGTATGACGGGTGAAAATTTTAACTACATTTGAACAAAGCCATGGCCTGTTTGGTGATATTTTCATAGTTGAAATGGTAAACCCAATTCCAGTGGATTAACCCTATAAACTCCAGTGTATATCGTTAATTTAACCACGTTTTTGATTCGTCATTCCCTTAGAATGACTCTCTTACCAGTGAAACAGCTAAATTACCGGATCGAGTTCAGCCTTGTCACAATAAAGCCTTTCCCTGCATGTTAAATATTACCAAAACATATTATCGAATTGCTATGCCGTGGCACGACTTTCATTGTTGAAACACGCGGGTTACTCGATCATCGGCTATTACTTATATGAGGATTACAATCTTGCGTCTGATATATTTAATAAAGATATTTAAGTAAACATAGCAGTGCAATATTAATATTTGTTATTGGAGGGTAAATATAAGACTTAATTAATTACTTGATGTCGATTATGTCACTTCTTCAAGTGAAAGTTGCTATAGGGTCACAATATCTCTTAAAAATTGATCCAATCTTCATTTCTTCCGGCTGAAAATGCTTCAATGGCCTTTGGGAAGCTTGCCAAAAGTTCTGAATGGGAATTTCTTTGTCATTCATGATCATAAGTGGGTCTTATTCGCGAAGATGTTGCAACTAGACAGCGTCGGCGAAGTTAAATAAACTTATATTTAGATCGATTTTCTACCAGAAAATAGCACTATGGTTGCGATTTACAACATAAAAGATAATTACACGTACAACACTGAAACTGATCACAAATATATTTCGAATATTTTTCCTATTAAATAACTTGGAATTATTAAATGTCTTTACCTGAAATATTTTACTAATTTGAGACCTTTTATATAATCGGTAGGTTCAGAGTATTTTAAATTACTAGCAAACTGTACCGATGTCCTTGAAATGCACAGAATGGGATAACGTTTGGTTAGAATTTTTCATAAATAAATAAATAAATTTTTTAACATAATGTTTTATCAAAAAAGTGTGTAAAACGAATTCTTTTATGAAACGTGTCATGAACTAGGAACGTTGACAACTATCTATGAAATGGAAAAGTTGATTTTTGTCACCCAGTGTACAAATCATTCTTTAATTCGAAATCATTACTCGTATCACCACACAAACAACGTACTTGTTTTTGATCATTACTGGGACACATAGCAAATGCAGCCTGTCTACTCCCACAGAGTATCGTTTGAACCATTCAGCAGAGATAAAACGGGGGGAGTAAAGACTCATTCGTGAAGAAAAGACCCCAAGTAGCATGACAAATTTTAAAGAAAAGCATTATTCCGGTCAACTTAGACATAAAAATAGTGATCAAATAACAAAAATTCCGACAGAGCCAAATTTTTGAAGAGAACTTGGGTTTACCATCATAAATAAAGTGCCGAAAGTCCCCATTGATCCTATGTGAGCTAAAAAAGTTATTCGGGGTCAAAGGTCAAAATTTTAGGTTTTTCGCATTTTTCTCAAAAACGGTAAGTTTTATCGAAAAGAACTTAAGACCAAAGTTGTAGATCTCAAAACTCTCTATAAAAATGATCCTTATGATTTTTTCTCTAAGACCAAACCATTTCCCAGATATTGCGTACTCTCAAAAGACAGCCAGTCACTTACAGAATCCCCTCTACTCGCATGGTCTTGAATAACATCTGGTGATTCTAGTCCGTGTAGCATCGTTGACGTACCCAGGGGTGCCCGCCTCCCTAAGAGCAAGGGCGCAACCCCGTCAATATCTCGGAGATACCCTCAAAAAAAAGCCCCCCCCCCCAAAAATGAAAGAAGTACCCCTCAAAACAACCCCCTTAAAAATTTCGATGGCGAAGTCTGGGCCATGACCCCTCCTAGGTGGCCACCCCTGACATACCAGCTTCTTTTAAAGTTAAACATGCAGTTCGAGTGAATAAACGAATTTATTACAAGTTTCTGCTGTTGTTTGTACTGATCAATATTTAAGAAAAATGTCCCAATTTTGCTTTATTTGCAAAAAACTTTTGACTGAAGGTGAAACTGTTGTACTGGGCAGTCGTGGAATGCCGACTTCAATCGGCGGAAGTGATGAGTTTGCTGATTATTTAAGAAGTCAAAGGTCCGTTACAATGCTCGTGGATTACAGCAACTTGAGGACGAACAGGCCAATACTTCAAAAGTACTTAATGGAGCGTGATTAAGTGAATCTGAATCTAGCTTTTGTTTTAAAAAACATTGCTTATTTTGTGGCGATGAAGTGGATGAAGAGGCTGAGAAGAAAAAAGCGCAGAATTATCGCAGAAAAATTCATAAATTTTCTTTCCATACATTCAAAGAATCCCTTTCAAAATTAGCTAAAGATTGTTCTGAGATGCGAAAGCTGCCCTTGCACGTTTTAATTTTGAGTATGATTTAGTCGCTGCTTTATGAATTTTTCTGCGATAATTCTGCATTTTCTTCTTCTCAGTCTCCTCATCCGCTTCATCGCCACAAAATAAGCAGTGTTTTTTAAAACAAAAGCTGGATTCAGATTCACTTAATTGCGTTTCAGTACGAGGTGGACTTACTTTTGAAGTACTGGTCTGTTTACCTTCACGTTGCTGTAGAGATTGAACTTTTCCGGGTGTATGATTTTCTGTAATCTATGTGCATTGTAACGGACCTTTGACTTCTTAAATACTGATCAAACTCATCAGTTCTCCCGACACTTGCGTCGATTAAAGTTGGCATTCCACGACTGCGCAGCACAACAGTTTCATCTTCTTTCAAAATTTTTTTGCAAATAAAGCAAAATTGGGACATTTTTCTTAAATATTGATCAGCACAAACAAAATCAGACGCTTGTAATAAATTTGTTTATTCACTCGAACTGCACGTTTAACTTTAAAAGAAGCAGGTGCGTCAGGGGTGGCCACCTAGGAGGGGTCATGGCCCAGGCTGCGCCATCGAAGTTTTTAGGAAGACTTTTGGGGGGATTTTTTTTCATTTTTGGGGGGCAGCTTGCTTTTGGGGGATCTCCGCGATATTGAGGTGATTGCGCCCTTGCCCTTAGGGGAGCGGGCACCCCTGTGTACGTTAACGACGCCACACGGATTAGAATAGCCAGATGTTATTCAAGGTCATGCGAGTAGAGGGGATTTTGTAAGTGAAGGCTGTCTTTTTAGAGTACGCAATATCTTGGAAATGGTTTCGTCTTAAAGAAAAAAATCATAAGAACCATTTTTATACAGAATTTTGAGATCTACAACTTTGGTCTGAAGTACTTTTTGATAAAACTTACCGTTTTTGAGAAAAATGCGAAAAATCTAAAATTTGGACCTTTGTCCCCGAATAACTGTTTTAGCTCACATGGGATCAATGGGGACTTTTGGCACTTTATTTGTGATGGTAAACCCATGGTGTCTACAAAAATTTGGCTCTCTCGAAATTTTAGTTATTTTCAACGTCTAAATTGACCGGACTACATTGGAAGAAATGAAGTTTCTTCCGCTAGTTTCACACAAAACGTGTCAACCATTCGTCGTTGTTGAGTTACGTGACTTGAGCTCTTTGCCCAAGCCCTTGCTTAGCCAAAGATTGAACGTGCTCCCTCCATTTTAATTCCTGCTCTGATAGACCAAGAGCTGAGCCCCCAAAACGCGATTTATCTCTTTTATGACTTGTGACCGGTTAAAATAATAAAAAAATGCAATTAAAAACTTGGGCTCAAATCCCCCCCACTGATTTTGGGTCACACGGCAGCGTGGGTGGATGAAAGGTCAAAAAAAAAAGAAAAATATTAAAGTGATGAGTTAAATGGCTAAAAATTATATAATAACATTAAATTAATAAGAAAAAACACGTAGCGAATTTCTCCCCCAGCTATGTTGGGGCGAACGTGATGGCCCCCAGGGGTAAAGTATCGATTATAAAACTTCAAAAAAAAAAAAAAAAGATCACTTTTGTGGGGGGGAATTTTACAGGTTATTAGTTTCATTATTTTGATTGCCAAAAAAAAAATCGCCCCCAGTAACTATGGGTCAATTTGTCAAAAAAAAAAAAAAAAAAAATTTTTTTTGTTCCTCTTTATTTGGTCCACGTCGAGTATTATTCGAACTTACGCATGACTGTTTAAATTGCAACCCCCCCCCCCCCAGTTTGAACGTTTATTCAATAAAAAAAAACTCGTAGCAATCCTACCTCCACACCTATGGAGGGGGTTGCTACGCGGTGCGCGGTTTTACAACGTGGTGCCACCCACGGGGGTGAATTATCGATTGATTAAATTAAAAATAAATGATCACTTTCGTGGAATGAATTTTTCAGAGCATACATTTAATTGTTTTAATTGCAAAACAAAATATCTCCTCCCCAGCAATTATGAGTCTACTAGCTGCATTGCCAAGCGTTGCACGGTCTACCTCAAAAATGTACGTGTATTCGGCGTTCCAAGCATTTTATACAATTATATAAATTTTCCCGTTTTCTTTACATTTCTTATTGCTGCTCCACTCCTATTAGTCAAAGCGCAATGTTATATAGCATATAGCCTTCTCAATAAATGGACTATTCAACACAAAATGAATTTTTCAATTCGAACCCGTCGTCCCTGTAGACCAAGAGCTGAGCCTCCAAAACACGGTTTAGCTGTTTTATGGCGGGTGGCCGGTTAAAATAATAAAAAAATGTAATTAAAAATTTTGGCTCTAATCCCCCCCCCCTTCCGCCCACTATTTTTGGGTCACACTCTGCATTGGTGGATGAAAGGTCAAAATAAAAGAAAAATATTAACATAAGTGAAATGGCTAAAAATTATATAATAACATTAAATTAATAAAAAAACTACGTAGCAAATCCCCCCTCCAGCTATGTTGGGGCGAATGTGGGAGCCCCCCCCCCCCGCAAGAAGTGAATATCGATTGTTAAAATTAAAAAAAAAGATCACTTTCGTGGGGTTGGGGATGGGGAACTTTACAGGGTATTTGTTTCATTATTTTGATTTCCAAAAAATCTCTCCCCCCCCCCTCAGTAACTATGGGTCAATTTGTCAAAAAGAAAAGTTTTTTTTCTCTTTATTTGGTCCGAGTCGAGTACTATTCGAACTTTCCCATGGCCTCTTAAATTGAAAAAAACAATTGCAATTATTTATTCAGTAAAAAAAACACGTAGAAATCCCCCCCCAGCTATGTTAGGGCGAACTTGCTGCCCCCCAGGAGTGAATTATTGATTGATTAAATAAAAAAAAAGATTACTTTCGTAGAGAGGGGGGATTTTCTCAGAGTTTACATTTGATTGTAGCAGGAAAAAAAAATCCTTCCCCCCCCAAAAAAAAAATGTTTCTAATTTAAATTAGAAATTTTGAAATATTTTTCAAAATGAAAGGAAGCAATTCAGCGTCCGTACATCTGCTTCTACCATTGTGTGCTCAGTATGAAAAGAAGGAAGGGGAAAGTATACGCCTGTGATGATTTCTTCTTGCTGTTTCGAGGGCAGTTTCGTCAGTGATCAACTGTAGCCAATACAGTGAAGTCGTTATTGCTGTTGATTTTTCTTTTTGGAGCACGCTGTGCCGCATCCTTAAACTGAAAGCGTAAAAAAATCCTTTTTTCAAAAATATATTTTGATGTTTTTATATTATAAGTGTTTTAAAGTGTAATTTTAAGTGTAGCCAGCCACCAGATAAAAGATAATGTTTTGACAGAAACTTTATTTGAAGAAATAAAAGTTTCAAAGATTCGGAAACACTGAAAACTGAAATTCCGTGATTTAGATTTTTCCGAGTTCTTAACAGATGTAGATTTATATCATCGGGATTGCAGGAACATTTTTATCAAACTAGATAGACACTATCACAACCAATATGCCGAAGGTAAATAAATTTCTATGAATTTCCAAATTATTGTTTCAAATATTCATTTAACACATCGGATTAACGCATTAACATTTACAAGTAAAAAAAAAATCGTTGTTGCAATTTTAACATAAAATCACTTTTGTTTGTGAAATAAACTCATAATTACTGGAGTAGGGGGAGATTTTTTTTTTTTTTTTTGAAATTAAATGTATACTCTGTAAAATTCCCTCACGACAGTTATTTGTTTTTTTATTTAATCAATCGATAGTTCCCCTCTGGGGGGCACCACATTGTAAAACCGCACACCGCGTAGCAACCCCCCTTCCCCCAAATAGATGGGGGGAATTTGCTACGAGTTTTTTTAACGAATAAACATTCAAACTTTGTTTTTTGCAATTTAAGTGGTCATGCTAAAGTGCGAATAGTACTCGACTCGGATTAAATAAAAAGGAACAAAAAAAAAAAAAAAATTTTTTTTTTTGACAAATTGATCTATAGTTATTGGGGGGGAGGGGGAGGGGGGGAGATTTTTTTTTTGCAATTAAAACAATTAAATGTATGCTCTGTAAAATTTCCTTCCACGATAGTGATCATTTATTTTTAATTTTATCAATCGATAATTCACCCCTGGGGGGGGGGGGGCACCACATTGTAAAACCGCGCACCGCGTAGCAACCCCCTCCATAGGTGTGGAGGGGGGATTGCTACGAGTTTTTTTATTGAATAAACGTTCAAACTTTGGGGGGGGGGGGGGGTTTGCAATTTAAACAGTCATGCGTAAGTTCGAATAATACTCGACGTGGACCAAATAAAGAGGAAAAAAAATTTTTTCCTCTTTATTCCCCTTTACTCCCCTTTTTTTCCCTCCCCCTGGGGGCCACCACGTTTGCCCCAACATAGCTGGGGGAGAAATTCGCTACGTGTTTTTTCTTATTAATTTAATGTTATTATATAATTTTTAGCTATTTAACTCATCACTTCAATATTTTTCTTTTTTTTGACCTTTCATCCACCCACGCAACCGTGTGACCCAAAATTAGTGGGCGGGATTCGAGCCTAAGTTTTTAATTGCATTTTTTTATTATTTTAACCGGCTACAAGCCATAAAAGAGATAAATCGCATTTTGGGGGCTCAGCTCTTGGTCTATGAGGGTTAAACGCGGATGAGGACTTTCTCCGGCTATTGCCTCATTCATAGATCTGGCCACATGTCATCACACATCATTAGTGAAGTTTTCTGAATTGTATGCTCGATATTCATATGTTTAATTCAAACAGGAACCTAAATCTAGCAAATATATCCACTTTACATAATATTCAAGTGCAAACTGTAGTAGAGCCCGATTTACTTCTGAATTTTGAGGAAGCTCGGTTCCATCTCGAGGTCTTTTTTTTTATTAGGGTATTCTTTCTTAACCGTACGCTCACTAATGCTATAAATATTATTTTACAAATAGGCCTAGGAAAATTTAGATGAAATTGACCCCCCCCCCACTGCCAAATATCCTATGACTATTCTATTATGAATAGTTGAGTTCCAGTTCTACTTGAGTTATTTCCAGCTAGAGCAAAACTTTGAGATTTTCCAGTTTAAATACAGAAAGTTACTAAAACTGTATTTTACTCGTATGTTGGTTGGAAACCTTACTGAGAAAAAAAAAACTTCTGTAAATGCATTTGGAAATAGAACCTAAAATTTTTAACCACACATTTGAGTTATTACCTCCCCCCCCCCTTCGGGAAAATTCTGAGTTAAAGCTTCACCTTAAACAAGCCATTTCAGTAATCAGGCCCTGGACTGCGGTTAACGTTAGGCTGTACAGATAAATGCAGCACAGGACTGACTTGATACCTATTATATATATATAGGACGGTGCGGCGCTGTGATGACGATTTAATAGGGCAGTACCTCAGGCCTTGGCCACTTGAACGGGCAGTGTATAGGATTTTTTTTTCGGATTAAGTCGTGCCCAAATTTACCAAGATACTCAGTTACCGCTACGACACTATTTGTGGTTTTAGCATGATAGGGCTTCCATAAAGTAGCAGTAAGAATGAGGGAATTTTAGAGTTATTTTTGATTACTATCGTTTAGAGAATGGAGCGGCATAAGTTAAGTTTCAGTCAAGAGCTTAATAAGTTAGTGCAATAATAATCTTATATCTTTAAACGAGCAATTCTTGTGGGTATGTATATATCCACATATCGTATCTCGGAAACGGCTCTAACGATTTGGATGAAATTTTGGATTTAATTGTAGTTTAGCATTCTAAGTTCGTTTACATCAGCGTTTTTTCTGTAAAAACGCTATTTTTTTTTACAAAAACGAGTTTTTTAATATAAAGTCTAATTGCGTTCAGCCCTGAAAAAAATTGTGAATTGACACATAAGGCAGACGATTTGCAACCATAACAATGAAAATTTGTCTCTTCTCGCTTTAAAATTTTATACTTGCTTAGGGTTGCCAGGCTTGGCTGAAATTGGCCACTTCGGCCAATTTCAAACACACTTGACTGAAAACAAATTCAAAAGCATTCTGTAAGTCGATGTAAGGCTTTTTTTTTCTTTTTTAAGTGAAACTGTTGCTTGACCATCCTATTTTATTTTATTTTATTTATTTATTTTCTTTTTACACTTCAAATAGTTTAACATGTTTTTAAAATCACGCATCTAAATTTTATTTCGAAGAAGTGTATGTCTTGAGATTCTTTATGTTTTGTTAAGACAGTTGTTATCATTTGTTGGAATGGTTTGTGGATCAACAGTTTTGATGAATATCATGCTGTATGTAGCATTTTCTGGCGTAAAAACTAAAAGTACTTATTTAAAAAGAAAATCTCGATTGGGATAAAATTGTGAAACGTATCATAGTATGAAAGGAAGTATTCGGTTAAAAATCGATTTCACCATAGCAAAACTAAGGTCAAAATATTTTAATTACTGACAAGAAATTTGTATAGTGGAAACAAACGTAACAGATAGTTTAAAGCAAAATGTTGATTTAATTACATTCAGAATATTCTTTGTTTGGTACTTTAGTGTTAGAAGAAGGTCGAGTACATAATATTTCGTTAACGCGAAGCTTTTCAAGTATATTTGGAAAAGTATTGAACCTTAAAAAAACACGATTTGACAAAAAATAATTCTTTTAAAGCCGAGCGAGGCTCGGTCGTCCAGGTACTTTACGTTAAATGAGCTGTTATTTCATGGCTTTTATTTGATTCCTCGCTGTTCCAATGCGATTATTTTATAAATGGTAAGTAATCTTTGATCAAAACAGAAATTTACTTTAGTTTGAGCTTTGATGCGTTACTCAGACTACATTAAGAATTGCTTCCTGGCAATAATGTCGTTTTACAACGCATTTCATCGGATATATTATGTTGTAGTCGCCATCTTTTTTTGTGTCTGACCTAGAACAGTTCATACGAAAAGAGGTTATACAACATTTGAATTTTTAATGTCTACTTACTTAACTTCAATAAAAAGTGAAAAATAATTTAAATTTTTTTTTAAAACTCTTATTGGGCTCTACTCCTGTTCTCACGACTTTGTATATACTGATCTGAGAGTAAATCTGTATTGGAAGAATATTGACGTTAGTTGTTTTTAACTAGCACAATTCCCTTACCTCAAGCTTAAATTTTGTTCAATTAGAGTCGTTTTGGCAACAAACAGAATAGATTAAAACAAGACAACAACGAACAAAAAAATATAGTTCGAATACCATTCGCATCTTCTTTCTAAAAGTAACACTAAAAGAAAAGAAAAAAAAAAACTTTGTTCGGCTCTTACTCGAGGATAAAATACATACGCCTATGTTATTAATATGTTAAATTTAAAAACTGATTAAAAAAATAAAGAACAACAAATCCCTAAATGCATTGTTTTGCATAAGCTAACTGTCTAAATCAACTCCATCACAAATTGTAAGGTATTGTCGATTAAAAAAGTAGGCACATTTACATTTTGAATGTCAAAAACCAAATCATCATTAAATACGATAGAAACACTTTAAATTAAGTTATTTTTTTTTACAGTTTCTAATTTAATTAAATAAAAAAGAAGACTCTTTTTATGTTTTGAGAAAAATATTTTCATCTTTCTTTTCATCTAAACTAGAGCACTTAAGCCGTTTCTAAGTAGATTTCTAAGCGGATTGAAATGTTTGGACATTTTTGAGGCACACCATTCTTTTATTTTTATGCCAAAAAAGTTTTTTATGCATGAGTTGATGATAGGTACTCTTGCTTAAGAAAAACGTGAATTCTTTTGATGCTCAAAATTATCTCATGATTAATTACTCACTCTTATTGAAAAGTTAGGTATTGAAGTTACAGTAATTATTTTCTAACTTAAAAAAAGGAAAAAAAATAGTTTCTTATGAAGAAGGATAAAGCAGTGACGGTTTTGCTATCATTAACATTTTGTCCTTTATAATAGAATATGTTCTTTTAAAATATTAAAAAAAAAATACTTTTTAAATTAATTTCTTTCGGCATGTATTCGCAAAAAAATTTTCACTCAAAAATCGCCCTTAATTTCCATTTTACTCACCCCCGAATGAATGTTGAGTTTTTTTTTTTTTGACTCGACCACACGTGGATAAGTGGCTAAGAACGTATACACACGCGAAATATCCATTTTGACGATTCCCGAGTTAATTAATTATAACGAGTTTTCTCGTGACGTCTATATGTACGTTTGTGCGTATGTGCGTATGTATGTCGCATAACTCAAGAACGGTATGTCCTAGAAAGTTGAAACTTGGTACGTAGACTTCTGCATCTCTCCTTATGATTGCATTCGGGTGTTTCTAAAGGGGTCTTTTTCCCCTTTTTATGGGAAAATCATTGTTAATTTCGGTGTAAACTCAAGTGGTGTTATAATTTGTCGGACATTTGGCGACATATCGCCAGTCTTTTGATCGCCAAGTTTTGTCGCCAACTTGGCGACAAATTTGGCGTTTTTTTTTTTTTAAATTTAGTTTCAAGTTGGCCACTGTTGGTGATATTTAGAGAGTAAACTGTTGAGTCACATTAAAATTGCCAATAATGGGGAAATGACGTTAAATTGGAGTAAAAGGAAGTCATGTGAAGCACACATCAGCTCGTTTGTTAATTGTATTTGTATGAACTCAAATATTATTAAATATTTTTGCACGTTAAAAATATATCTAAACTTGGAGACGGTGCAAGTTTACGCGTTGACGTCTACGCACCTTTATACGCGCGATCTTACTGTGTCTTACTTCTAAACGTGACCTGATGTTTTTTTTTTGTTCCGTGCTGTCTCAAAACCTTTTAGCATTTTCAGGCTATTTAGTTTTGAAAACCACCATTCAATTTTTAACTGAGTTACAAATTCGTATCTTATAGCTTACAATCATGTAGTGCTGTATTCAATGCCCGTTCAGCTTTTACTTTGTACACTGCTAGTGGTACCCGCACGGTTTTGCCCGTAGTGGAAAATTAGAGGTCATTTGATTCGCTTGTATATTTTCAAATAATGGATGATGAATTTCTCGCCAATTTGCTATGGCTATTTGCTCGCCCATGTTACGGTTCCACGTAATGATAATTTGGCAATTTACTCGTCCACGTTGTGAAAATTTGCTCAGTAAAATATTCTTAAAACTAGAATATGAAGATAACAAAATCAAATTTTCGAAAAAATCACTTCGAGGTGCACAGCCCCATGCTACAAACTAGTTTTGTTTCAAATTTCATGAAAATTGGCCGCACGGTTTAGGCACTGTGCGTGTCCAGAGATCCAGACATCCAGACAGAGAGAGATCCCGATATCCAAACAGGGATACTTCGATCTTTATTATCAATAAAGATTCAGTCTGTAATAAATTTGCTTTATTTTAACGATGGTAAGACATTATGTTCAAATCACTAAAAGAACCACGTTAGGTGTCAAAATAAATATGCGTAAACGTTCCCCGTGTCCGGGGCACGTTTACGCAATCGACTTGGTCACAAAAATAATTTTTTTAACGGTTTTAACCCTCAAACTGAGCAAAAACCGAATAAATACCAATTTTGACTCCAATAACTGCTTTATAAAAACGAAATGCCTAAACTCACCTAAGTTACAAAATAAAACTGAGAAAATTCCTCGAAAAAAATCCACGTAAACGTGCCCCGGTCTACCCTACTATTGTAATCATAAAAAATACAAGCTAGATATTGTACAGTTCTTCACTCCATTTGGACCGTGGAGTGAACTGCAGTACAATATACATTATCTAGCTTTTCGTACGTACTACTTTCTACTGTCGTATTATTGTCGTACTATCATCTAGCTTGTATTTTCGTATCGCACTCCAACGTGGTTTAACTAGAAGAAGGGGGTCCTGAAGATAGCTCTGATTTTTGACCCAGACGAGACGACGAGCAACCCCTCATCTAGAACCGTCTGAGGTATTGATTTGGAACAAGAATAAAGGGGAATTTGTGAGCGCACAACCAAGTTGAAGTGTACCAGTCACCGCTAGCGCAAACAGAGGAACTTCGTTCCTGCAGTCATCGAAACTAAGGCATCATTGCTGGAAATTTATACTGGACAGTAATTATTACTCAATTTTTCTCCTTCGATCTGTTTGATTGTTCGAAAATTTAATTTTCTTAAAGAAGTGTATCTCAATCGTGTCCGATCTTGATACGATGAGATTTTATCTGTTATTCATGCCAGAAAAACTCAAGAATTTTCTACTTCTATTGTGCAGAGATTCGTTGATCATGTGCATCATTTTTTCGTTTTGGATAATGGAACTACATTTTGCATTTATATTTTGAAAATCTTTAAGACTTTGGAAAGATGTTTGGAAACGTGCCATCAAGTGCTTTATTTCAGACTCATTGATGAGTTATGATTATAGTTTTGTTCAAAAATTGCACCATCAGAGTCTCAAAAAAAAAAAAAAAAAACACTCTAGTAGTTCCTCTTTTTTTTTTAAATTTAAAACACAAAGAACAAGAAAAGAAAACACAATAAGAAAACAGGAAAACACAATAATTGCTGTTTTCTGAATGACTTGTAATATTTTTTTATATATTGAAACAAAGTGCAACAAATTTTCTGCCGAGCAAGCCTTGTTTTTGGCTAATTATTAATTACAAAATTCTTTCCAGCTATTGTGTTTGAACTCTATTAAAAGCATTTTTTCTGTGCTTTGAAGGTTTTACGTTTAAAAGTGCAATTATACCTTCCATTCAAGCTAGATTAATTAGATATTTTTAAAATATTTTTTGTTTTACATTTAAAGTTCGTTAATTGTAAAACAAAAGTCAACTATCACATTTGTATCTCATCGATTACGTTACCTTGATGTGCTCCCAACAAAATGAATATGGTTTTAATCCGATGTAGCAGAAAAAAAGGATTAAATTATTTCTTGTGGACTAGGCAGGAGAAAATCGATATCAGTATGAGTATTTTGATTTGATGTATTGCGGTATGAAAATCTCGCAACGTTTTCTCCTGTACTAGAGAAAACATTCTGCAAATGGTGAATTAATAGAATCCGTGCAAAAGTTTGGATTCGAAGACATTAAAGTTAACTCATTCTTTTTATATATTCTCGATAAATCATACATGTGTCTTCTTTCATAATCAAGTTAAAAGGCTTTTTTAATGAATAAAAATTAGAAAATCGCCCGTCAAAATATGACGAGGGAAAATTGTTTCTACATTGCAACGAAGCAATTGCCCGTTTGGTGATATGAGGCAGTGAGAAGCAAAGGGATACAAGTGGACATTTTCGAATTTTGAGTAAAACGGGTTTGAAGATAAAAACCTAGGTAGGCTTTCATTGAAATGTTTCTCTAAATCATGCTGTATAGCAGCAACTACCAGGGCTAGTAGCACCATCTCTTACCCAAAGACAGAGGAGAGGTTCACCTACCATTTGTACTGGTTATCTTCAATTTTTTAATTTTGCCTCTTACGTCCCTTTGCTTCTCACTGCCTCATATGTTGTTACAAATGGCTTTATTCAGGAAGATATTAATCCATATAAATGTTTGGTGATATTTTGTTAGTTGAAATGTTAACTCTAACTCCAGTGAATGCACCCTAAACTCCAGTAGATAGCGTTCATTGTTGATCATTTTTTCGTTTCTTCATTCCCCTGAAATGCCACAGTCTAACCAGTATAACAGTTAAGTTACCAGATCCAGTTCAGTCTCGTCAAAATAAAGCATTACCCTGCATTTAAAATATTACAAAAACATATTATCATGACGTGGCGCGAGTTTTGTTGTTGATGACGTCAGCAGCGTTACTCGATCGTTGCCTAGTATATATATGAGGATAGGTTGCAATAACTCATTTTATCCATAAACGAAAAAATGTAGCGGAAATTTTTTTACAGAAGATTGAAGCATTCATTAAAACCATTATGCATATCAAAACTCCAGTAAAGTATTTATGAGCACACACACACACAAAAAAAAAAAAAAAAAAAAAAAAAAACACACATACACTCCTCGTATACACACATAGACACACAGGGGGGGGGGGAGGATAGGCAAAACGTCTTTTCCTTAAAATAAAACAACATATTGGTTTTCAAGTTTATTCAGTCATTAGGAGTTGGATATAAATTATGTGTTTAGCTAAGAATTCGAGGAGGATTAGAGCATTAGCGCAATTTAGTAATAATTATTTATATTTTGTAAAATTCGAATTTCGTTTGAAAAAAAAAAAAAGAAACTGTTAGTATGAAACCAGGGTTTAGCGTGTCTTCATAAAATTCTGACACTAATAAAAAATGTAATTTTGCTAATATTTTATTGTTAAAGCATTGGCATGAAGCATTCAAACAGACAAATATCATTCATATCTAACATTGATTCTTTTTAAAGTCGTGTATGCTATTATATTAGCTTTTATTCCAGTCCGACTTAAAAAGGCTTCACTATGCAAAAACTGCAGAGAAAAAAAGTATAGGATAGGGAAAAAAGGAATACAGTTAATGAACATCTAAATTCAATTTTAGATAGAAAATATATTTCTAATGTTTATAAAAATAAAAGAAATATATAGAAAGCATTTAAAATGAGAATAGAGATGATAAACGAAATAAAACTTGTTACTCCATAGTGACTTTTTAATTCAATGCACAGAAACACTGGTGAAAAAAAAATCGTGATTTTTAGCATGAGTTTCCTCTTAAATTGGGAACTAATGCCTGAATTTCAGCACTGCCACAACGGTCCCCGGTGCGCTCGGAAAATTCCGACGCCTGCGCTCTGGAACGCCGCTTTTCCGCCGAGCACCCCTCTTTTCCCAATGAGTCATTCCGGTGTCCGCCATGATGCCGCGCCGGCGCAGGGCGTAGAGATCGCGGGAGAGTCCCCAGCTCCACCCGACGGCGGTCGAAGGTAGGCTTCTGGAGAAAGTGTGTGTGTTTGTGTCTGCGTGTCTCTTGTTCGAGGTTCCTCCGACTACAACCGAAACTAGCTGAGAAATACTGAAACGAGCGACCACTGGAACTCAGATCTCAGGGCCACTATGTGGACCCCTTTCCGCCGGCGCCCGGGCGCCCTGAAGCCATGGAGGGGAACCCGGGCCAATATCGTCTGACATGGGGAACGAGGAGAGCCAACAGGGGGTTCCCGGGCAGCCCCAACAGCCAGGCGCCCCGGCCGGACCCTATGGAGGGCCCCGCTTCGGTGGGGCCCCACAGCCGCCCCCAGGCATGCGGCAGGTGGCTCCCACGGGCCGCCCCATGATTAGGCCCGGGGGCCCAGGGCCTCCCCCTAGGGCAGCCTTTCCGGTCGGCGGCGCTCCCAGGCAACCAGTTCAAGTGGGAGTACAGCCGTGGGCGGAACCTCCGGTCCAGCAGCCCCCGCACTTGCGGGGCCCGGGCCCGGCCCAGCAGGGCATCCGGCAGGCCGCTCCCGCTCCAATTCGGCCCTCGATACAGCAACAGCAGTTGCAGCAGCAACAACAGCAACAGCAGCAGCAAGCGAAACAACAGCAGCAAGCAATGATGGTGGAAGAGGATATCGGAGTGGACCTCAGCAATCTCTCCGAAGAAGAGAAGGCGAAGATTCTTTCTGTTATGGCTCGAGCCCAAGATTTGGATGAAGATTATGAAAGACATAAGAGGTAAGGCCTCTCCGCTTCATATCTTGCTCATCCCCACAAATACCCGTGGATGCAATCTGTATCCAATATGCACCACACCCCAAATGCATCTGGACAAAATTGTTCTTATTGTTTTCTTGAAATTGTTTCAGTTTAATGTGTGTCCTTCTCTTAACTACTCATGTTAGTTTTATCACACCTTCATTTGCAAATTCAGATATTTTGTCTTGAGTTAGTTATAAAAATATCTATGAAGAAGAAAATTTATTGAAGTAATGCCGCAAATGCATCATTTTACACTCGACGTTTAAAACTGTAAATTTATACTTTTATGTTGTTGAAAACTTTTTAAAAAGTTTGCCTACTATTTTTAGATTTTACCATGTTTCAGTTTTGCTTTAATCGTTTTCTTTCATTTTTTCAACATTTATTTTCAAGAATACTACCTGGAATAAAGCAACGTAATATGAGTAAACATACTTTATATGCTACGACTATTTTTTCAAAAAAGAGAGAAAGAGATTAAAAAAGAAAATCCAAAACCTTGCCGAAACTACACACAACAATGTATAAGCGAAATGGAATAATAAGAAGAATCTCTGGGTGTGTGCTCTAGTTCCAAATGCTGGAAATTGAAAATTGACTAAATTATTGTTTTAGGTAGTATCATATTCAAAATCAATCACAATACACAATTGCGTAAAACCACGCAATATCCTACACTCAGTTTGCGTTTATTTGCAATCTAAATAGTTATTTAAATACTTTTCCTCCATACTATGTGACCTAAAATAGAAAAGAAACTATCGAACAGTTTCTCTTAAACTTTAAATTACTTTTTAATAAGGGCATACTAATTAGGTCTTCATAAATACACCTGGCAGAAGAAATTTAGCGCATTATATAACGCATTTAGAACTTTATTTAAGCTTCTTTGAGTCACTGCAATCAATAATGTAGTAGTTAAGCAATGTTTTATGCATCAAAATATTTTTCCTTTAAAGTGCAATTTCAGTTTTCAGTAAGATTTTTGCATCAACTCAAAAATGTAAGAAGCTAATCATTTATTTCTTTTATATGAATTTATTAATAAATTAGACTTTTTAAATAAACTAATTATTTTAAAATGAGCAATATTCAATTGATTAACATAACTTTAAATTGAAATCTTTGATGATTAGCTGTTGTAATATTTTTAAAGGTCATTAGTAGGTTGAAATTATTAAAAAAAAACTTAGTTACACTTTTAAAGTTAGACATCTCTGTTTGATAACACTTAACTATCGGAAAACAAATTTTGGAAAATTGTATTGATTGAAAACAAAAAAACAAAACGTTTTTCATTCAACTGTCAACAATTTGTGTAAGCGACGAACAAAAAGTTTTGTGTTACAAAGTAACCATAAAAAGCAACGTAAATTAACGCGCAAATATTTCAAGAAGTAACAACTAAGTCCGTAACTTCTTGCAATATGTGCATTAATTACCTCGTTTTATATGGTTAACATTTTGTGTAGATGAATTATGCAGCTTCTAATTTAAAGTGTTTTATTATTATTAATATTCTTTATGTAGTAAATAAATATTTGACGACATTATTTTAACTCGATTAGTAATTCTCATCTAAGCTACGATTTTTAACAACGACTAAAATTTTAATAAAAAAAGAAGGAAAAATGTCAGTCACACTGGCCGATCTAAGCTATGCTTTAACTTAGGATTATTGAATGACATAAGTTTCTAATGCTGAAGGCATGTACTGAAATCCAGTGAAGTTTGAATTTGAATCCAATCAACAGTTAAATTTATCAAAATTATTCATAATAACCGACACAATCATACAGCATACCTAAACAAACAACCAAAAAAACCAAAAAAAAAAAGCATATAGTCTAAAATAACAACATAATTGATATGAATAACTATGAATAAATTCAAAAGAGCTTAAAAGTAAAAACACATTAAATGCGTATAAAAAACAAATTTTGAGAACTGAACTCACTCAACCAATGGACTACAACCATTGTCTTTTATTTGTCATTCTTCAAAAAGTGTAACTTTTCTGTAACATGCCTTTTACAGAAAAAACTTTAAGGAACAATTGGTTTTAAAATGTTTTTTAATTTCATCAAGAATATATCTATTTAAACCTGCCAAATTTTTTTTAATAATAATTTTTATTTTAATGTATTTCTGGTTCACAACATGTGAACTCACCGAAGTGGGATATCACGTGACTGTTTATGTTGCTTAATAACTTGTTTAATTAAAAGCATATACTAATTTATTTATAATTCCTATCACAAGTGCCTCAAATACTAATTGTTTAAGTATATTTATTTATTTATTTAAATTGTGCTTTAGTTCGTTTTAGTAGGATAAGGAATCACATCACACAATAAATTCTGATCTCCGTTACCCTAAACACAAAAATGTCATTTCTCATTAACACGTGGCAGTAATGACAAATATTTTATTTTCTATGATACAAGGTTAATTGTGACTTCATGACCTTGTTTATTTTCAGCCATAACGAAGTTGTGAGAATTTTGTCGAAAAACAAGAAAATAGATTTTGTTTTAAAAATCAAGTGTGGTTATTGTGACTTCTCACCTCCGTGAACTTAAACTTCAGGGATGTAAATTAATGTAAAACAAGAATTGAACATATTTTCATATGCTTAACATGTGCAGATAGTAGCAACGAAGAAAAAAAAAATCCAGGAAAAATGCATCTATTAGGCCTATATTGATGGAAAGATCCTCACCTCCGTGAATCTCACCTCCGTGACAGACCTTATCAGTGTCATTATTTCTGAGGTGAAGATAACTGATGGAGGGGGAAATACATAGATAATAGGCATTTTACCAAAATTATAAATTGCAAGTATATTCTCCATCTTACTAAATACGTTTTTAAACATATATTTGAAACTACTAATTAAGTCGTACTGTAATTAAGACAGCTTGGCCTCGATTTTTAAGATATTAAAAGATATTTTTTTTTATTTCCGTGAACAAGGCATTTTTTTGTTTATGAGTAAGATAATTGGAACTTAGCTGGGCCATTGTTTATGGTTACTTCTAGTAGGTAATACTTTCATGTAAGAATGAAAAAAAAAAAAAACCCCAAAAGATTTCGAAATCGAAAAATATTTGCGTTCAAAAGTTACGTTTTCTGGAGAATGACCTTTATGTCTTTTTTCTTCCAACTCATATCGGCCGCTACAACGTCTTACAAGAATCACAGCTTCATTAAAACATCATGATTTGAAATCTTACGATTATCATGAACTTCAAATCTTTATTGTTTTCAACTACTATATAAAATAGGGGGGAGGGTATATCATATAAATTGGGGGTGATTATGATTTCCCGAGCGAATAACAATCGGGAAAATAATCACATGAATTGAAATTATTGATTTTGTGAAATTGAAACATTCAGTGAAGTAATGCAATTAGGACGAAATTGTTCCTCATTACGTTAATTCATGCTATGAATTTGGATACTTTATTTTAATTTTATTAAAATATTTTTTTTAAATTGTTTTACAAAAATTAACTTTAAAGTTCTGAATTATTATTAGATAAATATTTGACAAAATAATTTTATCCCGATTAATAAGTCTAACGTAATCGACAATTTTTCTTTCATAAATTTAATTTTAGAAATGTTTGCAGGGAGCATCTTAAAATATTCCTAGACGCACAGAACTTAAGCTTAAAAGTAATAAATGTATGCTTGTGATATGATTGAATTTAAGCTAATACACTGTAATTGAAATACGTAGGGGGAGTCTCGGCACGTTGGTCCGCTTTTCTACTTTTCAAGTTACATCTCATGAAAAACAATAAACGAGCACCCTTTTTTTCTACTATAATTAAATATTTCCCATGATCCCAGATAATGTTTTTTAAAGCGTCCAATTCATTAACTTTTTAAGATCAACTTTTAATAGAACCTTGTAAAGTGGACCAATGTGCCCAATGACCACGGTAGGTTAGGCCTCTTTACGCAAACAACTACTGTTACAATTTTAATGATAAATATTATGCAATATTTTGTTACTGCTTTGTTTTCTTTTGTGCTTTGAATGAAAAACATACATCTGAAAGATCAATGTAGCATATTGACTTAAAACAAATACTAAATCAACAAACTTTTACTACGTCGCTATTTATGCTAGAGCCATCTACATTTTCGCAAGAGCACAATATGGGTCTTCTCCAACTTTACTGCTGCTTTTCCTAAAGTTTTTTTTTTCTTTTAATTCTTCTAAAAATTTTTGATTTTTGGTCTTCTGAAAGTTGATCAACGTACCTCGAGCTCTTGGTCTGAAAAAACGTTATCATAGTTCTTTTTTATTACAAAAAATTAAAAAAAAAGAGATTATGAGTTAAAAGAACTAACTCTAGGAACTGTACTAAATGTTTCAATGTTGATGAAAGCTGTTTAAAAAAAATAAAGTTGGAAACTTCTGTTGTACCATGTGGCTTTATTTTTGACTTTATACGGCAATAAGTGCAATTTGTTATTCATAAATTAAAATAAAAAATGTAAATATCATTAAAGTAAATGAGACCGGTTCAACATGCTCCTAAGTATATCGCATTAGTTCCTTTTTAAACAGTTTTCTGAAAAGTTCAATTATTTTTATGCATTTTTTCTCATAATACGAAAATTTTTCAGTGAAAATGTACGAAAGGGCCATATAATTAAAATTACATGCTTAAATTTGAAAGGAAAATACTAAATAGAAAAGTGGATACCGGTTGTTAAAGAAGATAAGTTTTCACATCGTAAGTTAAAAAAAAATTGAAAAAGCAATCAATGACAGAATAGGCAGCCGTATTTAGCAATTTGGCAAGGGCAGTTCAATATTATGAAAATTTGTAAAATATCGTTTAAATTACACTATATTTAAAACATAAACTGAAGAGCTTTACATTTTGAGGCTGCTTGGCTATTAAGTATCAAAAATTAGAATATTATGCCGAAGACGAAGTTATAGTTTCGGAAACAAGAATCGATTCAGTAACGACAACCAAAGTTCGTTGTCTTATGACAAAAGACAACGGGGTATGCTACGGACATCCGGGTAGCATTAAACGGAAATAACCGCGTTTTCCGTTTAACAAGTTAGATCTATGTCTAGAAACATCATTTTGTCGCGAAGAAATAGTGAGATTTTCAAAAACCTGCTAATTAATGTTTTAAAGGGCAAGTAGTAAGGGCAAAAAATAACTGAATCAATGAACAGTCATGCGAACATTGATATTATCTTTTATTGGTATCACAAACAAAAGTTAAGTGTTTAAAATAAATGGGAAAAAATCTTCTGCTTTTATCATCAAGAGTTTTTGTGATACATTGTGTAATAAATATCTTTTTTTCAAAGTTATCTTTGCGTGAATGAATTGAGCTGTTAGCTACTTCTGAAGTATTCTTTTCCCACCAGTCATCAATGTCCTCTTAAATTTGCCATAGTAAAATGAACTACCTTTTTTCAACTCAAATCCAAGAAATTTTTTTTATAGAAACAGAATTCTGAAAACAAACAGCATAAATTGTAAAAACTACGGAATTTTTTTAACGTAAAGCAATGCATGTATTCTTCTTTGCAAATAGGTTAACGCGATGTATAGTTTTTCACACATCAATAATAAGATTGATTTTCTGAAATATAGATGGGTCATGATTGCTTTACTATGAGTGATGCAATCATTTTTCAACGGTAAAGTCTACCAGCATTAAACAGATTGGTTAACCTTTGATTTTCCTCCTTTTTCCGGGTTGTTAAATTTATCGCTGGCTGTGTAGTAATAATTTATTGCCTTCAATTTATCCGTTAATGGTACAAGCTATCCTGACATTGGTTCAGTCTCTAATTGGCCTTGTTCTATATCTCTATGAGCGCGAGTAGAATATCCCATCCATTCTTGAGGTATGACCGAGATTGAGGATGACTATCTCTGTTGTTTATATTTCTGCCTATGTACTGTTGCACATTCTGTGCATTAAGTGAGTTAAAAGTTTTTCAATAATTTACTTTATTTGTTTAGTAACACATTGTTTACTAAAAATACCATTCCAAGTACAGGCCATCATGTTTTACCGTAATACGCCATCTTTCAGCTAGTTCTTCGAAAGCAATGCGATGATAATATCATTATTATGATGATAATCATATCCATCATAATAATGTCAGTTAGTGATGTACATTACATTAATGTTCAAATTCAGTCCTTGAGCTATTTATCTGTGAGCGAGTAGAATATTCCCTCTATTCTTGAAATAAGCTCCAAATTGACGATGATCATCTCTGTTATTTATTTCTGCTTTTGTACGGTTGTATATTTGTGAGTCAAAGGTTTTAAAATAAATTACTTGATTTGTTTAGTAACATATTGTTAACTAAAACCTACTATTCGAATAACAGGCCATCATATTCTAACGTAATAAGCCAGCTTTCAGACTAGTCTTCGATGGCACTGCGGTAATAGTATTTTCATATGATTATTATGATGACAATCAGATCCATCATAATAATGAGTAAGAACGCTGTAATTGCTTATTTCATTGCTGTGATCCACAGAGTCTTCACCATTAGTACGGCCGATGTTTCATTTTGTCTCTGCTCCGTTATGGCCAGACTCGAACCCATGAAGCAAAAGTTCGCTAATTGGTTTAGTTAGACTGCTCTTCTTCAACACGTCCATTTCACATGCTTCGAATCAGAACTCGATGGGATTGTGTGGTAAGCAAAGCAAAATATTGGATTTTTTATTGATTATCCTCTACCACTCACACAAAACTATTTATTCACCCTGGTATATGAAAATATTTTTGATTCATCTTGTCCACTGGCACATATATGTCTGAGCTGTTAGTATTTCAACTAAACACAATTCAGTCGTATTGAAAAAACCATAAACATGATCAAAAAAATTGGAATCCAATTAAAATAGTATCCTAAAACAAGCCGTGTCATCCGTAAGAACAGCGTCAAGTGATGCATCCATAATCACAATCTATGTGCGTGGTTTCTTGCGGTTATATCATAGCCTTGAATAGTTGAACGGTTACAGAGAAACAAAATGTTCACTAAAGGCGATACCTGAAAAACAAAATGACGAGATTAATTGGAAATTTATTTTAAACGTGCCTATTTCTAAGCAAACCAATTTCTTGGTTAGAGACTGGGATTTTATTGCAAATTCTTTTGATTCTAATAGCTTAGGAGGCAATAAATAAAAACCTTTGTACTTAAGCATGAAGAAAAATCATGAAGGACTTAGTTATAAAGAACTAGTTAACTTTAAATTGAAATTCACGTCTCTTGTCATGAATTGTAGTGTCGCATACTATGGTTAGTATGCGTTAAATTATCTCGATTTGAGACCCGAGAAAATCATGGTATCACGCCGAATCTAAGCTGAAAAAAAAAAAAAAATGATAACGAAAAATAAAATATATACACCCTGCATCTCTTAATGTAGGTCCAGATGCCTTTTAAAATCTATCATGACCAAAATCTGCAAATTGATTTTTTTTTAATTGCAAAAAAAAAATAAAAAAATAAAATAAAATAAATAAATAAATAAAAATAAAAAAAAATGCAGTTTTGGGGCATAATATCTTTACAGTCAGGCTAGTCGCTACCACTCCATCAGGTTGATTGTCCCGTTTGTTGTAGCCTCACCAATCTTGTTATAATGAGTAAAAATTATTAAAAATAAACTAAACTATTGCGAATCAATACAAATAATTTTATGAGCAATGAGATGAAAGATCTAAATCAATTTTATTTTATCAAAATAAAAATCTAGGAAAATAAACATGTAAAAGATTTTAAACTGCGTTAAAAAGTGTCACTCTAACCTTTCACTTGGCTATAAAGTTGGAATTATCTCTAAAAATTCGCTGAAAATGGCTGCAGTGTATGCGTAAAACTTCTTTATACTCAAATGCTCTTGAAAACAAATCGACACAGGCACACTCTGTTGTTGAAATCGTGAAACACTGTTACTGGAGCGTTTCACCTCGCAAGTGCGTGATACCCCGACTTACTCTGTTTTAAGTCCAAGAATTGTCCAATAGAACAACAGTTTTTTGCCAAAAATATGAAATATAATCAACAGCATTATAGTTGAACTGACGATTTTCAGCACCAATTCAGAAAACAGAAATAATTAAGAAGAATATTACGTCTCAATAACACTGAAAAATACACTTCGACTAAAAAAAAAGAATATATAGTTTATGACTCTATTAATCGCAGTCTAATGAGAGCAGATTAAAATATATTTCACATGATTAGTAAGGAAATAATTGAATCGCATGTAAAAACGAGTTTAATTAAAGAAAATTGATTTAATTCATTTTTATCCTTTTATTTTCATAGTTATAAAAGCTAAAACCGTCATTTGCCATTTTCAGTTTAAAGAAATCATTGCGTTTTCAGCATCTACACATGCACAATGAAATTTTTCTTCTTAAATTGATTCTGAGTTGCATTTCTTATGTAAAATATTGGAACTTTATACAGAGAAGATAAAAACGGAAGGAAAGGAAAAACTTCATTTCGGGTAACCTCAACAAACGGTTTTCGGTGAGATAAATGGCGTACATCACGCTAACTGTACCTGCATTGATCGACTTCTCCAGTTTCAATGCATATAAAATGGAATTGCATGGGATGGATTTTGTTAATCTTTTTCTTATTCCGGTTTATATGCGACTTGCTGAAAAGCCCGTTATTTGACATCTTAATCGAATTTGAGAAGCCGTAGTGTAAGGATGGGGAACATTAGCTGGAATTTTCGTTAACATGATTCACTTTTCTTAGTTATCCAAAATAATTATATATTAAGAAAATGCTTTAAAAATATTATAACTGAAAATGATACACCTTCGTCTTTATGCCATTTGCCGGATAACAGAGCGAATTTCTCAAAGTTCACAGGAAAACAAAAGGAAAAAAAGTTCAGGAACCTTTCTCCAAAAGTAAATAAAAATGCCGTGAGAGTGAGACAGTTAAAGAAAGTGCCACTAATATGAAAGATGCATAATTTTTTGTGAAAATCTTCATAAAAGTTATCTCTAAAATAGGGGAAATTTTTTGTCCTTAAACATTGAAAACAATTTGGCAGGTTTTCTGCAATATTTTAAACTTGAAATTTGTTTGACTTGCTATTATTATTAGTATTATTATTATTTTTGGAAGAAAAAAAAACTTAGTATTCAATTAAAAACACTTTAAAACAACAGAATAAAAGTATGAAATGTCATTAGCATGAATATCCGCAGTAGCTATGCCTTGCATGATGTCTGCATTTTTGAGGCATTAGAATCAAATTTAAGACCGCAAAAGTGCCATTGTTTGATTAAATGAATGCAAACAGATTATTTTATCCAACAAACTTTTTTTTTTAAATGAATTATTTTGCTTAGTTTGGAAATTAAATTTGTCCTTTATGTTTCGAAAATCAAATGTAAAGATTGTACTTCATATTTGGTGTAGGAATGAAAGTTTTTCCTTTATTATTTTATTTTTAAAGCAAGTGGGGTCAGTTGAGGTTAAAGGAAAGATAACTTCAATGTTCCAACTTTAGATTCTAACCTTTCTTTTAAATAAACTGAGACAAAACAAATTGTGCATTGTGTCCAAGACAACTCTAGGAGAGTAACTGGATATAAAAAGTTTGAACTAATGGCTGTTTGTTGGTTAATGAAATCATCTTTCCTATTGCCCCAGAAAGTATAGGATAAGTGGAAACTCCCCATTCATTTATCCATAAGGTTGATGTTGGTAGATAATAGTGCTAAACATAATTATTTTAGAAACTTAAGAGGTTCTGCACCAACAATACTGTTTCGTAAGTCGAATCTGACCAGCTGAATTTTGTGCTGAGATGTGTAAAATATACTCAAAGGTGTAATTGACATCATAATTTAATCTTAAAAAAAATTGGAAGAGTCAGAAACTCAGCTATTTCCATTTACCCCAGGGTACAGGATTTATGAGGTGGATAGAAACACCTAAAATGCGCGTCAAAAATAACTGAGAAGGTGAAATGCACAACTAAATTTGTGTTGAAATGCGCGGAACTATCAGAATATCTTCGATATGTTACCTAGTCTTCGATCACCAACTGTTTAGTTTCAAAAATCACCATCAGTGTGGTAATAGAGTTTGTTTACCTCTACCCCATGTGTACTCTTACACCAACGGACCTTATATAATTTAACGGCTAGTTATTAATCCGTATTTCATTTTTACAATCAATAAACAGTTTAAAAAAAAAAGGGAATGCCAGTAATAGGTAGCCGTTTTAGATTAGTGTACAAAGCATTTTCGGTATTTTTGGAACGAAACTTTAGTAGATGACTACGTCAGTTCTATATAATTAGAAGGGATAGTAATTTTCATAATAAAATTTTAATTAAAAGCTTTTATCCTACTGAATTGCATATAAATTTGATATGTTTAAAAGGTACAGAAAGGAAAAGTGAGTTGTATGGTTTATAATCTAAAAGTTCAAATTTATCATTGCATGAGCAAATACTAGTGTCATTACCAGAAGCGTGCACAAAAATTTTGGGGCACGTCACAAATGACTTTTCCGGGCCCCCATTCATATTGTTTACCCCTATATTTCACCCCTAGTTTTAAGAATATTGTGCCCCCTTCATGCTCAGGCCCGGGTCAACAGGCGTTCCTCTCCTCCCCCCCGTACACGTCCCTAGTCATTAGCATGGATTTTTCGGTCCGTGACAATGACAAATGGCTCATGGAAAATTAACTTTTTGAAAAAGTGTAATTTTCAATATTTTGCTCTGCTGACAAAAGATGAAGTATACTGTCGTGTGAAGGTAAACGGTAGTATCTGCAGAAATGAGTTTTCGAGGTATCTGAAGAAATATGTGGTGGATTCAATACTAGCAATAGGAAAATGTTGGAATTAGACGTTTGTTTTGCGTCTTTGTTTCAGCGGGAACCAAATAAGCGAGCTTGTACAATAAAGATAACATACAATAGATGACAAAAATGCAAGAAAATGAAAAATGAAAAATTTGCAGTTACTGCCCTTTACCTGCACACGGTAGTATACCGCACACTCTTTCAACAAATCATTTGTTTTTCAAAAATTTTACTAACATTGGTATTTTAAGATTTAATTTTTTTTGAAAAAAACTGCTAGTTTGAGACTCACCCATATATTCTAAGTATTGTGTTACAAACAAATCCCAGTAATAGTTTCCGAACGAATTATGAATCTTAACCATACATTTATTTGGACCATTTAAAGCAAAGTAAACTTCACAGAAGCTTCTCTGAGTGGAGCTTGAATTGTTTAAAAAAGTCTCAGTAAAATTATGATCATAAAATTGAACTACAATTTCTTATACTTTGCCATTTTAAATCCATTTGATAATAATTCATTGCGTATTTGCTTTTTCAAGCATTTGCAGAATAAAAGCTTCACTAATTTAATTTTACAAAATTTTGTGAATTGTTAGGTATAATTTCATACATCGTTTCATTTTCACATGTTGCTAAAAAATCAAAGTTATATTCAAATGTAATATTATTTAAGCGTTGCTCGTATTTTTTCATTGCTCAAATTTTTCTTGCTGTTTGGAAAATTAAATTTGCTTACCTTCAATGAAAAATTATAAATGAATAAATTTATTTTTACAAGCCCTGGGTTTTGTTTTGAAAAATAAAATGAAGTATCAAACGAAGAGACACAGTGAGGACGAAATGTAAAGTCAAAATAAAAACCTACTCTTTTAATTATAGTTATTCCTTTTTAGTTATATTCACAACATGCAGTTAGATGAGCGATAAAAATAGTTTTGCGAAAGTTTAAGCCATTAATAACGTAATAGATTAGATATGTACCGTTTTTACTCTTTTTCATTACCGCACCGTCATTTTTCTCAAATATGACAGTTTATAACCATTTATCAATCTGATATAAATTTAATTAAAAACAAAATATTTCATGTTACTCTAAATTGCAAAAATAGATGTAATAAGTATCAGTTTAAAAAAATAATTGCATAAAATAACTTCAAAATGTTTAAAGAAAAAAAAATTAACAACCTATTTTTGATTTCGAAGCATAAAATGTATTTTTCCGCTTTTTCTTTATGAATTGCTTTTGGAGTAATTTGAATTCAATGTCACAGATTGATGTAACAGTTTTCTCCAAGGACAAAATTGTACTTTTTCAGAGAAGAAATATTTCTATACTTATCGGTAAATTTGTTTACTGCATAGTGACCATATGAGGCAGTGAGAAGCAAAGGGCTGTAAGTGGACATAATCAAGTTTTGAGTAAAATGCTTTTAAAGATAACATCCTAGGTAGAAATTTTTTTCTAAATCATGCGTATAGCAGCAACTACCAGGGCTACTAGTACCATCTCTTGCCCCAAGACAGAGTAGGGGTTCACTTACCATCTGCACTGATGATCTCAAAATTTTTAATTTTACCACTTCCATCCTTTTGCTTCTCACTGCATCATATATAAAGATGTATGCATCCGAAATATACGCATACGCATAAAATGATTTTCTATAAGCTCTTAATCCAAAAGTAAAATAGAGAGAGACAAAAAAAAAAAACCTTTTTATGGTTTTGTAGAATTTTTTAAAACGTGCTAGTTTGCTCTTTAAAATCCTTGATGTGGAAAACGAGCAAACATTAAGACTTCAAAGTATGAATTTTTTTTTTTAAATATTTGAAATGACATTTAACATAAACCTCTATTACGGTTTAAAAGTTTTACAGCATCATCGCCCCCTCCCCTAAAACCCAAGTTTTTTTAAAAACCCATTTTATGACATCCCAATAGCTGATTTTGAAATGAATAATCTGTTTTTTTTTTTATTAAGAGTAAAAGTAGTTGATATTTTGTAAAATGCTTGTTCTTTCTTGTGTAACATTTTATTACAATTAGCGCTGTTATTTAAAAATATCACAACCTCGAGTTCTGCTTGAAGTTTTTCCACATCAAGAGTCTTACAGCAGTAAAGAACGTTTTACAGAAGGCATAAAGTGTTTTTTAATTTTAACGAGTTAAGTAGAAAACTTCTTATTATTTCTTGTACTTTACAGAAATAAATTTAAATTTTGAGAGAGAAAACTCACAAACACACACATATATACATTCTTATCAAATAAGGATGGGCATATAGGAGGCGCAGTTATTGACCCCCATTCAGTTTAATTTTGATGCTAAAAAACTGACAACCATACACTGCAAAAACGATTCAGAAACGTTTCTGGAAAATATTGGGCAGCTGATGTGCCCAATTTCTGCCAGTAAAATATCTTGCAAAATCCAGTAATATTTTCAGCTAAAATTCAGTAACCTTCCTAAAGTTATCCTGGAAGGTTCCAGAAAAATTCAGAAGTCTTTCTTTTAAAAGCCAGTCGTCTCTCTTGAAAATTAGTGCAAACGTAGGAAGGTATAATAGCTTGGTAAGCAGTCCACACATATTCGCTCCCTTTGGGAGTTTAATTAGCATGGACGGGCATAAACAAACTGAAGCCGATGCACTTTATAAATACGTTCAGTTAATCTTTAAACTGGGAGCTAAAAATATATTTCATAACAGTGAAAAGTCTGCATTCGTGCGACTTGTAGCAATTCAGGAAACTTTTTGACAAGGATACTTCATTTTTCCAGGAAATGGATAAAAACCATTAAAATCCCGAAACGTAACACGGAAATACCCAGTAACGTTTCGGATTTTTTTTACAGTGTATGGTCAAAATTCAAGTAAAAAAAAAAAAAAAAAAAAAAAAAACAAGGGCAGCATAAGTGTCAATACTATTTCAGCGAATTTGTGCTAGGTTGGTTGGTCATTTTGTGATTTGTGTGATTTCTTGGTACCAAAACAAAAAACTGTCCATTTTGTTTTGAAAAAAAAACAAGGCTGTACATTTTTTTCGTATAACATTTCGAAAAACAACGTAATTTTGTTAAGTTATTTAAATTCTATAAAACATGTACAGTACATGGGGTTTCTTAATAAGAGGATTTGTGGCGCACTATAATAATATTTTCTTATAAACATAAAAATTCTGGTAGTATTTATTCCAAATAATTATAGTAATTAGCCCCTTACATTTATAACGTTTATAGTACGGGCATTTAACTGAATATCCCAAAACTGACACTGGATTTAGCATTTCATTTTTGTTGCCCACTTAGCAATATTTCGACAAATCGGCGGAAAAGAAAATTTATTGGCAACCAAAAACTTGGCCATATATCACCAAGTGGTCACAAATTTATGAAATTATGTCCACCTGCATTGATAAAGCTGTGGCTAGCCTTGTTGAATAGACTACTCGGAGTCGGGGGGTTCCAGGTACGGAGCCTGATGCCACCAAATTCCTAACGAGTATTCACGGAGTACGTGCTCATAAAATTTGCGAGCATGAAAGTGAACTGAAGAATACTTCTTTTACGCAATTTTCAATTATTTCCAATTTGTAAGAATCAGGTTTCAGTTTCCAAAGTTTTTATTGCTGTTCAGTTATTTAAAGCTCAGTATTATTACCTTTTTGATTGCTTAAATTTTGATTTTTAATTCATGAAATTATTCAAAACAAGAAATTTATATCAGCAATGTTTTTATGTCGAAAAGTTACAGGCATCTTTTATCGTTAAAGCAATCATATTAAGGTTAATGTTGGTTCTTTTCTTGCAAATAGTTAAATGTCACTTAGAAAAAAGCTCTCTTATTTGTCATGGGGACTAAAGTCAGTTATTTAGGTCAATACCAAGATAAGATCAGTCCTGATTCCTGAAAAATGGCGTAAGAATTAGTTAAAGCAAGTTAACTTATAATTACAAAGTTTTCACCTTACAACCCAATCTAAAAAAAAAAAAATCCCCAAAAGAAAGCTTGGATTTCAATGCCTAATAGTGATTCGATAATTACTTTTGACAATATTCTTATACAACACGATCCCTCTAACGTTTAACTATTACTACCTAATACTAATTACTTACTCACAAAAATAAAGAGCGATTTTGATTTTCATGGGGGATTATTTCTTTAACAAAACAACATCAAAAAATACAGTTCTTTGACGAAGTATGCTTCTTTACCAGCTAAAAAACCATTTTAGTCACAGCGAGTGGTTCGCTTCTAGACATTTGGTCCCCGACGCATGGTCGAAAAAGTCAGGGTTCAACGGCCATTAATTTGCACCCAGCTTGTTGATAGATGAAGTGCATTTTGCTCCATTTTGGATTTATTTCTAGTTGCCAAATAGTACACCAAGTTTTTATTAAAATTTGATGATTTATATCAACGAGAAGTATATTTTGACATTTATTGCATCTTTTTTTCAAAATTGTTTTTCAGGTTTGAGCATTAAATATCAGCATCTACAAGTATTTTCAAGAGTGTTACAAAACGTACTCGATAAAGGTGTTAATTATATCTATGTTTATTTTTTCACCTTAAAAAAATGAAGTCGATTTTACTTGATTACAGTAAACAATCTATGTTCGGCATTTTAGTTATTACAGCGATTTCGGAATACTGATTTTATAAGTTTTTAAGAAGTTAGTAAAATTTAAATAGGGCTATCAGACAAAAAAGAAAAATGAATCGCGGAATTATGTCTTGGTTGAATTTTTTTCTGCCAATTGCTTCTGTCGTGGGGGGACGTCAGACAATTATTATTATAACGCTTTAAGAACTAAAGGGAAGTTTTCTCGACACGCTAAACTAGGACAAAAACAATATTATTTCCCGCAATCAATTTGTGAAAAATAAATAAAAGAAAAAATGAATAGTGGAATTACGTATTGATTGAATTTTTTCTCGTAGTTAGTTCTGTCGTGGGAGGCGTCAGAAAACTACTATTATAACGCTTTAAGAACTAAAGGGAAGTTTTCTCGACACGCCAAACCAGAGCAAAAGCAGTATTAATTATTCCCCGCAATCAATTTGTGCAAAACAAATAAGAGAAAAAATGAAAGCGGAATTATGTATTGATTGAATTTTTCTCCCAACTACTTTTGTCGTGGAAAGTATCAGACATTTATTATTATAACCTACTAAGAATCAAATAGAAGTTTTCTCGACGCGTCAAACTAGGGCAAATGCAATAACATTCACCGAAATCAATTTATACATTACGCGGTTAAACCTCTAGTACAAACTTTACAAACCGAATCATACATTCAAGTTGTCAAATATGATTGTGGTAATAGCAAGAGTTGAATAATTTCCCAAAATTCGAATGCAAATCATCAAATTGATGTGTTTAAGCGAAAATCAATTCGAAGTTTGAATTCGAAACGTTTATGCATTATGTGCGTGCTATTTTAATTGCATTGAATGTTAGAAAAGAAATAATTATTTGTATTTTGGACGTAATATGGAGGTCCCTAGCAATTTGTGGACAGAAAATTTCATGCTTTTATGAAAACATCTTTAAGGAAATATATCTTACTGCGATACAGTCTTGAAGTTTATTTATGTTCAATACTATATCTTTTGTTCCATTGCAGTACACTTCCTCCCCAGTTCTATAGATTTCTTTGGCAGAAATATTTATATTAAGATTGTGTTGTTGTTGCTTGTCCCACTTGGCAGACAGAAACATCATACCAAGTCCATGAAGCCGTGCGAACAATGTCCCTCCAAAACAGCAGAAGGGTCGGAATGCAGCTGATTCAGATCACAGCCGATGCAAGAGAGAATATGGGCGGTAGCAGTCTGAGTCAAATTGCTTTTTGGGCACAAGGGGAAAACCTTAATACCAGCCACATGTCGTTGTGCTCGAGTGTGTCCACTTCTCAGTCGGGCTAGGACGGACCCTGGTGCTGCTTTACTTCGAGCAAGTAGTAGAGAACATCATTAAGATTGTAAAGGCAGTGAGATTTCTGGCACAACACGAAATAATCTTGTGTGTATTTTCAGGCCACTCAGAAACACTTTTGTCAAAATACAAGTTTTAGTTATGCATGCCACACAAAAGAAACTAGGAGTCGCATTAGCTAGCTAAGAGTACCAGCCATTCATGCGCAGACGTGAGTCGTGTGACGATGTATTTAGCTGCTGCTTTGAGTATCTCCTTCGGCCATTTTTATGATCTCCATTAATAACTTCATACATCTTATGATCATTGAACCTCAGCTAATGTAAAAAAAACGTTTGTCTCCATCTCGTATATGGCTATTCGAGACTGCTGATCTCCAATGAAGAGGGAAATTGCAGCACCTTGATACCATAGTTGGCCTACTTGTATGTGCTTTTGATTTGCTATTTGTCTACCTTAGTAAAAGAATAATTAAATTAATTACATATGATTCTTTACAGAAAAAAAGCATGTCTAGTGCATGGCAATTTAACTGTTAGTTAATAAAGACAGAAGAAAGGTAGGAGTAAGCTGTAAAAAAAAATAGTTTCATTGTCCTGCAATTGCCTATTTTAAATAAGTAGAGAAGAGACGTAGTGGAATGTGGTGGTAAAGTGAAATGCTAAATGATTCTCGGTTTTCAGCACCATCTTTCGAGTGATATTTCAATTACGTTCTCAAACATATAATTGCCTCCTGTCAAAAAAAAAAAAAAAAAAAAAAACCTCTTAAGATAAAAGTATGTATAAATAAATATGCAAGTCAGTTTCAAAAATTTAATGCCCATATTTTTTTTTATGGTCTATCAAAAATATTTTTTGCTATTATCTTAATATATAAAAATCTTCTGTGCGGACGTTTGTCACCATAAGGCTTTTAAGCAGCTGGAACGATTTTCATCAAATTTTTGTGTGTAATTAAGTTGTGTCAAGCATGGTTTATATATAAAAGCGCCGCGATGGATCGAATTGGAAACGTTTTTCTTAATTAATTAATTAATTTAAACATTGGATGGTTATATCTCCCAAATGATTGATACTTATTTCAATCTATTGTTGAGGGAGAACTGAAATAAATGTTTAAACCGTTGCCAGAGAACAATAAGAAAGCCAGTTCTGCTTTTTGTAATGAAATTTCCTTCTGTGATAAATGTCAATTGAGAATAGATAAAACGTAGAGAGAGAGAATGAAGCCCTCATTTCTTGAAAGCAACGATTTTAGGTCTCGAGATATATTTTAAAGTAAAGTACTGGAAGGTTCACGCAAAACGTGTGTTCTGTCGTCGTTGTTGAACCACGTGACCGGATCGCTGCGTAGGTCTTCCTAATCAAATGATCAGAAAGTACCGAACCTAGCAACATATATTTCTCGGCTCAAACCCATCTGAGTTTTGGCATCAATGGCAAGAATACTTTAAGGATGATCAAACTAATCAGTACATTATTAAAGAAAAAGATAATGGAATTTAAAGAATAAAAATTTTTTATTTTCGTCCAGATAAATTACAATAGGGTAGTTCTGTACACACAAGATCAGTGCAGTGGAAGACTTTTATCTCTGGTGGAAAGAACAAATCAGGCAATATATGAAGTTTTAAAAGTTTTCGCTCAAAAGATCGGACCGCTAATCGGGCAGAGTTCATTTCGCTCAATGATCAGCTGAATTAAAGGAACGTGGTGGCCTGGCGACTTTGGCCATAAACAATAGAGTTAAGTTATTATTTGTTTATATTTTAAAGCTACTGTTAATATAAATTATTGTACTTTTTGTTTATTTGGCAAAATATTTTGAATTGCAAAGAATTATTTTTGGTTTGTCATTTTAGTAGAAGAGCGTGTTCATTTTACATCGGAAGAGGAGGTGGGAGTGATTTTCGCTTATTCAGGGAACTGTTTCTACTTTTATCATTTTTTTAAACAATACCTTTTCGATTGTTTTTTCTTTTTCATATGGGGTACGTTGCAGCGGGATTTTCCGTTTGTTCTAGATGGGTAGTTAGTTTTTATACTTAATATCTGAGAATGATTTTTATCCTTTTATTATGGCTATTCAAATCATAAGCAAACCATACAATCTATGAAAATCTTTCAAGTACGCGAGAAAAAATATTTGATAAAAGAACTGCTCAGTGGGCATTAGATAAATCAAGTTGTGATAAATATACGCACTCTGACACTAAGCAGCATAAAACACTTTTTTTCACTTATTTTTTTTTCAACATTTCAAATTTACAAAGTTTTAACAGAGCAACGTCTGTCGGGTCCTCTTGTAAAATTATAAAAATTTTGTAATTAAAATTTCTAAGATAATTGAGATCTACTGATGTCAAATGTATTTTATTCATTTATTCATTCTTTTGTTTACTTGTTCATTAATTTGACAAAAAAAAATCGTAATCAAATAGTTTATCTTTCATTTTGCTTTGTACATAAAAAAAGTATACAAATTTATTGCCAAAATTTATAAAAAAAATATTATTCTTTCTTTAACTGTAATTTTGAAAACAAACTTCCAATTTCCTTTTGAAAAATAAGTTATCTTAACTATTTCACTTGTCCTACATTATCGTGCTTTAATAACAGTCTTCTAATTCCTTTTGCATAGTCGTCACGCTCTTTTACCTACTTATCTAGTTAGGTATTCGCATTATTTCCTATTAACTTAGAATGTGTATTTTTATCTATTTTCTTTCTCTTAAGTGTTTATTTGTTCGTCTTGTTCGTATCGGCTTACTAGCCAAAAAATGTTGCTCAATGTTAGCTTGTTTCTCAATGTTGCTAAAGAAAGACAGGAACCGAGACTGAGACATTATGGCTCAAAGTCAGGTGTACTAATGCTGGGCTACCAGTCGAGCTTCCTTAACCATTTTCAGGCCTGGATCTACGTACTCGCTTACCCTGCAGTGTGTGTGTGGGGAGGGGGGCATGTCTTTAAGGGATCCAACAGCCCAAAAAATTGCTGAACAAAATTGAAAAAACTAGCACTAAGGCCTATTAACGTTGCAAATATATACTGCTGTCCTCTGGGAAGGGGCCCTACAGATTTTGTTGCAGGGGCGCCCAAAATGTATAGATCTGGGCTTTACCATGTTCCGCTTAAGTTAGCACATTTCACCCAGGTATTTATGTTTATGTATGAATGTCTAAAGTTCAAGGAGCGTGTAAAAATGTTTAAACTTAACCTATGACAGCACATGCGCGGAAAATATTAGGAAAAATTGACGTGCAAGCCTAGATAACAAGCTACTGTGTTTTTATAAAGCAATTCCTTTTGCTAAAATTTCAAAATAAGAGCAATGTTGTAAGCAAAAATTTTGTGTGAAGATAAATGTATTACATAAATTTTCATTTGTAAATTATTGAAGCAGTTTTAAATGCGGCATCGAATAAACTTGTTCTGCGAGCTCATTCGTTTCTTTCAACATGGGAAAGATTTCTTAAAAATTTTCAGCGAATTGAATTTTAAATGTCAAATACCTTATCTCAACTAGACATCTGATTAGATTATGAAATTTGTTGTCTCCCTTTCATGCTTCCTTAACTTTTGCGTTACAATTAAGTTTAAAATACGTCTCTCATATCTTCGGAGATAATGTATTTGTTTAGAAACAAAAAACATATTTGTCCGCGCTGGGTTTGAAATGCATTTGTAGCTTGATTTATATAATCAGTTTGGTATCAAACAAAATTTAACTTTTCGCTAGACTAACATTCTGAACCTTAACTGAAAAGGAGAAAACTCGGAATAAGTCATTAAGATTACAAATGGGAAATCGATATGAGTGACATGGTTGTGTGGATGGTTACATCGTTACTGTTTTCGTGAAATTCATTGGAAAGTTTGATTCTTCATTTTAATTCATCATCTCCGAAATTTTTTGCGAGTTTGGTATTAAATTAACATTCACAATTATTCAAATTAAATCAAAGAAGAAATGTCAAACTATCCTCAGAGTCAGATTTTTTGTAGCAATTACATTGCTTATTGTTCTCATTTGGCAGTTTTGATGTGTTATGATTTTATTCCCCCCCCCCCCCCCGCCTTCCTCTGCAGCACCACTGTCGACCGGCCCCTCCCGATGCTGCCCCTCTAGCGAGCAAAGTTTCCAGGTCGCGTCTATATTCAACATACACACACGCCTACATACACACACCTGCACACACACACACATACACACACACTCATGCCTGTCCACAGACACAAACACACAAGCCTACATACACACACACACTCGTGATTGCCTAAAACATAATTTGAATTCCAGATATCAAAATTCAAATTTATTTTTTTGAAGCGTTTACAGATGCGTAAATAAATGTTTCAATGTCTACGTCGCGTCGTTCGCCTCATTAGTATGGAAAAAATTTCTTACTTTCATACTAATCTTGAATACATTGCACAGTGATGTGGTTGGTTAACGAAAAACCCAAAACACTATTTGAGGTAAAAGAAGATATAAAAGTGTTTTATCGCATGAAATTTGCAGATTACTGCAGAAAAACCCAAGCTTTTCTCGGATGACTTTTCATCTTAAAGCTCATACACTTTGCTGCACTGAAAAACGGATTTTAAGCGACATAACGTTATTACGTGTTATTTTGCTTTTCAAGCACAGAAATATTTATTCAATTCTTACTATTTAAAGTACCTTAGATTAATAATAATAACGACACCTCTTTAAAGGAAAAAATATGAATGAATATGCGTATTTGAAGGACTGCTAAAACAGAAAACAAAAACACCGATAAAATTAAAAACGAAAGTAAAAAAAAAGCCTCTAGAAATGTTTTTTTGCTCGAATGTCAATTAATGAATCGCTAAATGGTTTCTTAAATTCAAAAATACATTTCTGCATCTTTTTTAAATGTTGGGCTTTTATATCGTTGTTTTTATTACTTTTCGGTTATTATTACTGCACAAAAACAAAAGTTTTGTGTCTTAAACAAATCTGTATTATTTTTTTGCAAAAAAAAAAAAAAGTTGTTCTTCCGAAAAAATCTTTTCATTAAACAACTCAAAATATAGGTAAGAAAAGTGTTATTGAATTTTTAAGCTATAACCCAAAACCATGTGTTTTTATTTTATGACCATATATCAACATTTTAGTAACCAACAGGTTCTCAAACCGGTACAAACTATTTTTTATAAAATTTTAGTGCATCTTAATTTCTTTAAAAGAATATTTTCTACGACCGGAAAATAAGGTAGCGAAGGAAAAATCTTTTTATGCAATACACCATTTAACAAGGAAGTTTAACTGGGCAATAATAAAGCCACATTAGTGAAATAATCATAAAAACTTAAATTCACAAAATTATTTTATCTTAAATCACTTACGAGTATTGTCTTCCCCTATATTATTTTCACTATCACAAAAATTACGAATACAAAATACAGCTTTCTGTAATGTCTAATTTATGTTTTTCAGCATTTGCTATTAAATTTAATACTGAATCAAAATTCAAAAAAAAAAAAAAAAAAAACTTCTTAAATGTTATTTTAGACGGTGATAGAAGAAAAGCTTTTTCTGTTTGAAACATCTTCATTAACTGTATTTTTCAATGAGAAAAATAGAATTAATAAGAATATTTCCGTTTAGGTAACCGCATTTTTAGCCTTTCATAGTTATATCTTATGTCTTTAAACGAGCAATTTTTGTGGGTATGTATATATATTTATCTCTCGTATCTCGGAAACGGCTCTAACGATTTGGATGAAATTTTGGATTTAATTTTAGTTTAGCATTCTAAGTTCATTTAAATCAGCGTTTTTTCTGTAAAAACGTGATTTTTTTACAAAAAAGAGTTTTTTAATATAAAATCAAATTGAGTTCAGCCCTGAAAAAAATTGTGGATTGACACATAAAGCAGACGATTTGCAACCATAACAATGAAAATTTGTCCCTTCTCGCTTTAAAATTTTAAACTTGCTTAGGGTTGCCAGGTTTGGCTGATATTAGCCACTTTGGCTAATTTCAATCGCACTTGGCTAAAAACAAATTCAAAAGCATTATGTAAGTTGATGTAAACTTTTTTTTTTAAGCAAAACTATTGTTTGACCGTCTTATTTTATTTTATTCATTTATCTTATTTTAAACATTTCAAATAATTTTATGTGTTTTTTAAATCATGCATCTAAATTTTATTTCGAAAAAACAATGTCTTGAAACTGTTTATATTTTGTTAAATTGTTGTTGTTATAATTTGTTGGTGTGGTTTGTGGATCATCAGTTTTTATGGATAGCATGCTGTATGTAGCATTTTCTGGCCTAAAGTGACTAACTACACTAAAAGTACTTATTCCAAGTGAAAATCTCGATTGGGATAAAGTCGTGAATCGCAACATAATGTGGAAGGAAGTATTGGGCTAAAACCGATTTCACCATAGTAAAATTGGCTCCAAGTTCAAAATCTTAATTAGTGACAGAAAAATTGTATGGTGGAAACAAAAGTGTTACAGATAGTTTAAATCGAAATGTTGACTTAATTGCATTCAGAATCTTTGTTTGGGTTTTAGTGTTATAAGATGGTCGCCGCGCATTTTCAATTCTAGCATTTTTTTCATATTTATTATCGCAATATTTGGTCTTAGATTTGGAAATACCGTGCGTTAAATATGTATACGAAACTTGCTCAGAGCTTCCCTATGTGGATGACTGTGGAGGAGAGGAGGCCTATATTCAGTAGTAGACTTTTTATAGCTGAAATGATTATAATGCTGATGAAGTGATTACATGTATATCTCTCGTTTTTCGGAAGCATATCCAACGACTGGCGAGAACCTTAATATTTCGTTAACGTGATGCTTTTCAAGTATGTTTGAAAAAGTATCGAACCTCAGAAAAACACGAGTTGACAAAAAAAAAAAAAAAAAGAAAAAACTTTTAAAGTCGAGTGAGGCTCGGTCGTCCCGGTACTATTTACTATGGCACAAAAAAATATCTCATAAATATTTCTCGGGTGACCCTATAAGACATTTTGACCGGTGAGCAAACCCTCGTCCTGCGAAATGACTAACGTCCTGCGAAATAACGCATCGCTTTTATTCAGTTTCATAAGTGTGTTCTATTTTAAAGAATTTCGGTGAACTATTAGGTCTTACAGTAACTCTCTACCTAGCATTTCTCTACCTGAATAAGTTGTGAAAATATGAAATGTAATCTATCTGTCAATCACGTTTTTGCTATCCTTTAATTTTTGCAAACTTTAACGTTTTTTTTAGCGCCAAAACTACTACATTAGTACATAACCTAATGCACAAACCAAAAATTTACTTGTATCTTTTGTGTCCTGTATCTTTTTTGATAAAAGCAAGAGTTTTTCTATAAAATTAAAATCTATGTATGTAGCTTGTAATTTCTTGAGTACTCCAAACATAGAAGTATTAATTATAAAAGACAAAGAGGCGTTCTAACATAAATGTCATTCTGCACCGACCTACATTGAGCTTCTGAGTGATTTTTATACATAATTACAGGGAATACAAATGGTGCGGCATTTATCCCGGGTGCGGTAGCCATCCCAAATTCAACCTACTTGGAAGTGTATACTCCCATGAGAAACACTTTTATATTTAATATTTTCTCTACGTGGTGCGAGCAGAGCTTTGAAACAGTCCCACTCAGAATATATCAACTTCTGAATGTATTCTTGGCTCATTTCATGGAAACAGAACCTAAAAATGATTTCCTGCAGTTTTGTCTTAGTAGCTGGTTTCTTAGTAGCAACTTTGTACACATTACATGCCAGCATTTTTCATCCATGACCATTTCCATTCCAATCCAAAAACTTTAAATTCAGATTTTTTCGTGCAGCACTGCACCAGAAGAGAGGAATTTAGGGCAAAATTACTTATAAATATCCGCAATGTTTTGGAGGTAAAGGCTTGTTAATGAGGAAACAAAATCTTTCATTAATATGTTCGATTGTACGTACTAATTTCGCTGTATGACAGATTAAATAGTACTATTTTTGAAAATTTTATTTCCGATTCTTTTCAAATGATTAAGTAAAGAGGTTGGACGCTTGAAATTAACAACTGCAACAGTGAATCCATTCGCTCATGCCCAAATTTTGGGGAAGTGTTTAAATCCAGCTGTTTAGGATCATTCAAAAAGTGCAGGAAGCTTCATTTTTCAACAGAGTCAAACATATCCCGCCGAATGTTCCATGTCTTTTAGGGAAATCGATACGTACAAGCAACCTATTCGTGAGTGATTTTGTGGCCTTATTTTCAAGTTTTCATCATCACAGCAGTAATGATATTGGAAAAGTAATTGTCTTTATTTTCCCGATTTCAGGTGAAGTCCTACAGGAAAAAATATGGCATTTAAGTTTTGGATTGATCTGGGAATTGTCCTGAATTGAAAATTGTTGGTACATAATAAGTGCAAACTTACTGCTAAAAAGCTTTATACTAAGGCATGTAGGAAATCATTATTAGGCCCTGGTGTTATGAAAAGAGTGAGGACTACTTTTAGATGTCGATATCTTCTAAATGGTATGGCTACAAAGCTCCCAAGGACAGAATTTGCTTTTCAATTTTTGCTGTTCTCTGTTAGTAGATAATCGATCGCTAACATTTTTTGGTAGGATCTACAACTTATCATCTAATTTGGAAATTTTTTTCAGGTGAAAATCTCAAAGCTTTCAACTGCAAATTTTTTTTTCTTAAAAACCATTTTTTTTGTCCGAGGGTACAGCACCCCGTTTACCCCTCATACAGGTGCCTTTGTACCCATGGACATATAAAAAAAACAATATACAAATAGGTCTGAGGAAATCAATTATACTTAATACCGTATTACCCCGCATTATGCCGGAAAAAAGCGAGGTTGAATAGCATGTCGGAAAATTCGAATTTTCCGGCATGCTGGATAATTCGAAGTTTATTTTGCAACAAAAATAAAGTAAATTCAGTTCCAATCAGAAAGCAAACAACTGTAAGGAAAAAAAATAAATTCCGAAAGTATTCTTTTCTCAAAAAAAAAAAAAAAAAATGTATTGCATAAATGATGTGTGCTTTTTATTTGTAGTAGTTCATTATTAATGGATTTAATTACATACCAATAAAGTAATCAATTCAGAAGCAATCATCGTTTTACTGCGATTTGTTCATAAATTTTTTTCAATAAATTATTTTACGTTCCTTTTAGAGAGGTTTTTTTTTATAGATAATTTAATTTTTATTTATTGAATAGCTATGATGAATTCTTTAGCAGTGGTTTAGGGGCTTTAACTTACTTGTTAAATGTTTGCTTCTTAATTTAATTTTTACAAAATTAACCTGTTCATAATTACTAATAAGATATGTATAGAACTTATATTCATTTTTAAGCTGAACATATATTTTTTTTATGGTTTTAATTTTTTTCCTAACATTGATTTTTCCGGCATGCCGGAAAGGACCAGACAAGTGTTATTGAAAATCTTGTGACCCACGAATTTTTCGGCATGCCGGATAATGCGGGGTAATACGGTACAGTTTCATAAGCCATTTTATATTAAAATACTTCAAACATCCGTTGAAAATAACACTAAACAAAAAATCCAACAGAAATCAAACTTTGAAAATTAACTGAAGGATTTTTTGCCTTTTTTTTGAATTTTTCTTAAATTTTAACATGAGTGAACTCTTTAAAAAAATTATTACTCTTAAGAGAGTTAATGATGATATGAATAATTAATATGTTTTTAAACAGAAAATTAAGTAGATTCATAACTAGTGTGGCTCTCTACGGACCTATATAATTAATTCAATTTATACGCAAATTGAAACCGTTAACAAAGTTAACCCATTACAAATAAACTCTGTTTGGAATAAACCAACAAAAATCCAGAAAAGTCGATTTCAAATGAAGACAGTGAGGATTGGCGGTCCGCAGATCCTTGCAACAGGTGGAGGTTACTTCAACATTATATTTTTAAGCCCTACTTCAAATTCATCGTCATTGTTAAAAGTCAATTCCGGACGTTGATAAATAACAAGGCACCATTTTGAGGTATCTCACATTGTAAGAAGACTCAGGTGTGAACCAAGGAGACTAAAAATTGCCGTCTGTGGGTACACATAGTTGTCCTTGGGTACTAAGGTACGCCATTTTGGTTTTGCAAGCCAGTCACATCGACAGGACCACTTTCACGACAGTAAAAATCAGAAAAAAACCTTCAAAACATAGGGAAACATGATACCTGCAACAAAATTGAATAATACCATCCACGACGCACAAAAAAAAAAAAAAAAAAAAAAAAAATGTTCATTGTTTTTTTACTGAGATCCTACTAAAACCGAAAAAATGTGATAGAAACATGTTCGTTTGATGGCGTTGAAACTTCTTGGGGGTACTGGAGAGAGCTTTGACACGCTCGTTGAACCCCCTCCCCGTCTGATCTCTCTCGAGATACCCGGAATTTCTTGACCAACGTCCGTATAACCGTTCTTGGGTACAGCAGCTTCCTCTATCTTCGCAGCTGAGTAAAATTGACACTGAGTGCAGAATTCGTGTATCTATCTATTTGAACTCTACGTTTTCTTACGTATTGCATTTTTCCACTTTTCCATTTTTTCAAGAAAATTATGAGTGAATAAGCTATTATTCGTTGCAAAATGTGAGTGAGAATAACCCTACTACCGTAATTGATTGAAACAATTCCGTTATTTCCGTATATAAATGAATTAGTTCTTAAAATGATTAGCAAATTGTTTCTTAATCCCAGTTTATTCTTGCTATGAACAAAAATAAAACTTCACCAAACGGATGCATTTGTACGACAGCAAGAGCTCATTAACCTAATGTTTAGAATTGTATGAGCAAAATTGAGAACAATTACTATTTTGCTTTCAAAATAAAATACATTCGTTGCTTTCGACAATAATATCGCCCCATTAAGATTTGATGATAGTTTCTTTGATGTCTGTTGATACTATGCCAAAGCTTTCCGTCTAGACATAAATTTAAGACCTCGTTGCCATAAATAGAGCAGGCATCTTTGAAGAAAATGGCCTGGCTTAACAATGAAATTCCATTCTCTTATTAAGCTCAAGAAGCAAAAGAAAAGATTGTTTTATAAAGCAAAATACTCAAGATAAGGCAAAAATATTCATTTTAAAATGCTGTAAAATTTAAATAATACTTCAAAGCAGTGGATTCATTATTTGAGTGCCTGAAATTTAGCCGTTCAGAAAAATTCGAAAATATTGAAAAAAAAAAAAAAAAAAAATGCATATTTTATTTATAACTGATATTGATTTCGTTTTCATAATTCGACATTATGCTTAAGGTGAATTTTTTCTGACTGTTTAAAAGAAATTGTAACAACAGTTAGCTACTATTCCTATTTCTTGATAGAAGGCGAGCAAGGAGATTAAGAATATAATTGTGAAGTAAAGTGAAGAGAGTTCAATCCGACGAACAATGAGATGAATGAGATGTGCGCTCAATGTTTGCTTAAGTGATGTTGAAATTGTTATTGTTCTTTGTGCAAAGATAAGTATTTGCGTTACTAATTAAAAATACGTCATTTACAAGGTTTTCGTTTGCTTTAAATTACGAAATATATTTTGGATTAGCTGTTTAAAATTTGATTTAAAACATATCCAGGCTTTCTGCAATAAATATTTGAGTGATCGTGATAAAAGTATAATCACGTTCTCCAAAACTAGCATTTAACTTTGATGTGAATATGTATTTGCTGAACCAAAAATACACTCTATAACAAAAAAAAAAAAAAATCAAGGCACATAGAAGGAGTCGTCAGAATTAAATGAAATTTTACTTAAGTTAGGACAGCATTGATATAAGAAAGTGATTACACGTGTAGCTAAAAATAAATTTTTAAAAACCCCTGACTGAGTCGCAAATGTCGAATCAAGAGCGAAAATTGAAAATCCCATTAAAAGTCCTATACTATTAAAAATCAATTACGAGTATTTTATTTTATACAAACTGGCAACAGATAAAACTTTTAAACCATTGTGTTTTCTTTCCTTGTCGACAAACTACGAAATCGGCTACGAAATCGTGTGAATAAAGACCTATCCGTATTTAAAATCTGCTTTGAAAACCGTTATAATTCGAATTCTAGTATATAACATTATAGTATATAACGTTCCAAACAAATTCTATCAGACGTAGAAAAAATTACTCTTTATTTTGGTATCAAATTTTTTAAATGTTAAATATGTTTTCACTGCAAAAATTGCGAAAAACCTTTTACAAGCTTTAAAATATCTTCGCTAATTGATGTTATCCGAAGACACAACCTAGCTAAGAAGACTCTCGATCAACCTTCCTTTCGAACAATTTTTTTTTTTTTAAATCGGTTCATCGTTTAGGCGCTAGAGTGCCACAGACAGATACACAGACACATGGATATATAGATACACAGATACACAGACACGTCAAACTTATAACCCCCTTTCCTTTGTGTGTCGGAGGTTTAAAATGAAAGCAAAATGTAATCATTTGTTACTGGAAAAACTCCAAGTGAATAGAGGTTTTTAGTACCCTGTTGAGCCTCGTCTAGCGTGAATGAACAAAGCGGCAGAGTTGAGCATGAATCTCGCACGATATCTTACGTTTTCTCGTTACACGTTTACTGTTAACGCACCACTAATTCGGTCAGAATCGTAGGCCGTCCAACTTACCGCCCAAAGTGGTACCAGATTTGCTCGATCTGTGACAAAGCAGGGGATCAAGCAGGCCAGAAAAGGTGATGGTGTGGAAAAGGAAGTCCTCTGATACCCTTTCTACACTGTTAAAAAAAATCCTGAAAATTTTCGGTAAATGTTATTGGCATCCACGTTGCCAGTAACTTTTACCGTAAAATCCATTTTTTTTCTGTAAGATGTTACGGTAGAATAAGCAAGAGTTAAAAATGCAAAATGTGGACTGCAGGTTTGATCTCGCGAACTTCGGATTGGCAGGCGATTTTGGTGCCCACCATACGAGTTGGGATAAATCGGGTGATGGGAAAAACGGTGCGCACTGAAAGTCACGTGTTGCGTCAATTGGCGCTACAATCGTTTGTTTTTTGTCGATACAATTTACTGTAATTTTTTTTTGTACTTTAAACACTCTGTTTCTACAGTAATATTTACCGTAAAATTTTTCTGAATTTTTAAGTGTTTTTGTGTTCGAGCTGTTAAAAAAGTACACCGGGGAGCCCTATCATGAGTGCCAACACACATGACGGAAGCATAGCACAATTATTCCGCTAGGTTGTCATGGTGTTGTGGATTAATATTAGGTGTGACTATGTATCATATGCCATGGTAACCAATAGTATAACTCTGCTGCAGGTACGATGTGCTTCCGAAAACCGAAGCAGGATGTGGGTTTTCACGTATTCTGCAGGTTGAAAGCATGTGTAACATCACTCATGGCGCCCTTCTTTCTTTATTTTAGAAAAATGTATTGTGTTTTGGAACGGTCATTGTGTCAAAAGTTTTTCATTTTCCGTATTTATTTTGAAGTTAAAATATATATACATTAGGGTGGTCCTTATTTATATGGGGGAAAAAAAAAATTCGGATTTCAACAAGTGACGCCCCCTAGTTTTGTGACACTATAATAAAAAGTAACGTGTGCAAAATTTGAACTCGATCGGTCAATAATAACACGTGCCCCTAGGCCGTTGAACTTTAACACTTTTGATAATTTTCCCACAAATCTTCCGAGTTTTTACTTCAGACCCAGTACGTCGTTTCTCTTAGGTTTTCAAAATATTTTTACAGTGAGGTAGCACTAAAATTAACTTTTTTAATTACTTTATATCATCTAAAGATTTTACTTTGAATAAGAATGAAATAATGCTTTAGAAAATTTCCTTAATCGTAAGCTTTTCTCAATGTATTTCGATAGTGTGTATTTTTTCCCGATAGTCTAGGACGGTCTGTAAAATAAATTGCTTTGTGACTCATATCTGGTAAATTAGTTGTGAATTTCTTCGATTAATTCTCCTCTTTTAGTTATATCATTCACAACTTTCAGTATTTTAACAATCTTCCCTTTAAATATCTTAAACATTTTGCCGTGAATCAGGGTCAAATAGGAAAAAATCTTTTAGTATTTGCAACTTATAAAACAATTTTATTGACTCGTAATTGATTCTATAAAGAGGAAGATCTTTACTAAGAAAGTATTCTATATCACCTTTACTGTTATCTGAAATTTGTTAAACAGTCATCAGACACGTCTTCCTTATCACATGCATATTTTGGACTAGTCTTTTCCAATCTTCAAAGTTAATTCCTTCATCCAATACGGACAAAGCTACTAGTTTATCCCCTAAATACCATAAGTGATTAATGAATTTTCTAGTCACTGCTTCTGCTGCATGTTTGTCGTCATTTTGTACGCTGCTAGTTTTTCAGGTATATTATTCAAAGGAGCCTCGATTGGGTTGCTGCGAAAAACTATATCTTAATACAGCATTTAATTGTAAAACAGCTTTGTAAAACGGCATTGAAGGGCTTTCTTTTCATGTAAGGTCAATTTAAATTGTTTCCTAAATATAAAAATTTTCAAGCAAAAATTCCTTTTGCCACCCATGTGGCTCAGGGATAAGCTCCAGGTTGCCGAAAACATGTCCCTGCAGGAGGAAATTCACCATGAAATATTATTGCAAGTTATGAGAATTCTCTGTAATATTTCTCAATTCCGCTTTTTACGAACCATAATATGTCATCCACTTCGTCTTTTAGACACTACAGCTAGAACAGTTAGCAATAAAGAGCTATCCTCTAAGATATCATATACATCCAAGGTTGGCTTTCTGCCGGCAGAAACTGGTTTCTGCCCTGCCGATGGCAGAAACTGGTTATAACCGGTAAAAACCGGCAGAAACTGGCAAAAACTAAAAAGCATCTTTATTAATTCAAGTAATTACAAAATGATATTTAAGTAAACTAAAAAATGTAATTCTATTTCATCATTATAAAAAATAAAACTCATTGCCCTTGATTTAGTTTTATCAGAAAGAGAACTGTTTAACTGCAGATGCTCGTAACATTTGTATTAATCTAAAGGACGAGAATCTTAAGGGCACTTAAGAAAAAGAAGTGACATACAGATTTAAACAGGCAGTTACTGCTTGTTATTTGCTAGCTTATACGTGTCATCTAAAATGCTTGGGATTAAAATTATCATTTGCTCAAGAAGAAAATGCCAGAATTTTACTTGCCGATAGTAACCTAGATTTTATACCTAATATCACAGCTTTACAAAACAAATTGACCCTATTTCCCAAAACTTATTTTTCCAGTCAAATTTTAAAACCACCCCAGTTACTACATAGTAGATCATTTTATTTAAAAAATATATACAATTTATGAAAGTTTCATGAATCTTTGCTGTATCCTTGATGGCATTGCCATCTAGTTCTTCTTTTGCTATAGTATTGTTATTTCTCCTCTATTCATATTAAATTAAGAAATCATTTATATTTTCAATTCACCTTTTCTTACAGACAGCTGCAGAAGGCAAAAAACATAATTTTTGATTTTTAATGATACTGTAATTAAATTGTGCTTTGGCTAACATTTCATTATTTTTCTGTGCTAAATTCCTATTGGATATCAAAGATTTCTTTTATGTTATTTTTTGAGTTTTTTCCAGTTTCTGCCACAAATGTGGCAGAAAGGGGTTCTTGCCATGCCGCTTTTAACCGGTTTCTACCAGTGGTTTTAACCACCTCGGCAGAAACTTGCCAACCCTGTATACAACTGAAGAAATATCTAAAGAATTCCGAGTAGCTGTTCAGTCTTAGGACCTGAAGCTATCACGATAATCCTGTCGGCGTTCTTTTTCCAGTTTCATCTGATGTAGCTTTGTATCCCAGTGAATAACTACAAAATCTAAATTTAAATTCATGAAATTAAATTTTACCTCTCGAAGATTTTCTTTTGCTCTCTTAAGGAATGTACGATTGATCACTAGGTCATTTGGATTAAAATTTACTGCATCTACATAGGCAGTAAATAAATGAACAACATCTTGATTCCTAATAACATTTGTCTAACAGTGATGATAGGCGAGCAGATATCAATAGTTGTCAAGCTTTTTTGCATTGAGATAAACCAGTTGTAGAAAACAAAAGTTCAACAGTTTAGGATTGATATCCATTTCGGTTTCTAAATCTTATGAATCGCAATAATTTGATGATAATAAAGGACTATGTACTGAAGTAGAAGAAAATTAATTTAAAGTATGGATTTCTACATTGTTCTGATCTGGATATTTTTTTAAATTTATATTTTAGCTATGGAAAATAAAGTACATTTTTATGTTAGGAGTAATCGAGGATTTTTCGAAATTTATATTTTAAAAATTAAAAATTGCGAAAGCATTTAGGTATGTTTATAACTAAAGAACAGCGAATTAAAATATAATTGCAATTACTTATATTTGTAGCATTTAAACCGTACGACTCTATTTGCCACACCTATTACATACACAGGGAATTTTGTAAATCAACACCCCCAAAGCCTGTAGGAGGCAATTTGTTGCTGTCAAAGATCATTCATTGATGGTCTAGGCCATTCTTTAATGGCGTATAGAATCCCTTGTGTCCATCTTGGTGGGAAGAAACGTTCCCCTGCTGCTTGGTTGGAACAAGCGCAGAAGAGCAGTACGCTCGACCCAAGGCCATTGGTGTACATGTACCCTCTGTAACATGTTAAATTTTACAAAATGAAGGTGAGAGAATGGTCGGTCTGGAAGTAGCAACACCTATTGAGGTTCAAAATTACTTTAAATATAAAACGTTAGAATTATTTTTACATGAAAATGAGAAAATCCGCAATTTTTTCTTCAAAACTCAAAAAAGGGGGCCCTAAGGGCACGTGTTAATATTCATGGATTGTCTCAAAATTTTGCAGGGATCATTTATTTGTATAATGGAACAAATTGAGGGGGCGTCGCGTAAAATATCTGCAACTTCAAAAATAAGGACCACCCTAATATACATAGATTGATGCGTTAATGCAAAAGTAAATAAATAATCTACAATATATTTTTTTAAAAAGAAATGTACCTGAATTATTTTTTGAAAGCAGTTTCAACCAGCAACCTTGCACTGATTACCACAGTTAATTCACTCTGATACCCTCAAAATTTGATGGCGTTAATTCACATCATCCCTGCTCCGGAAAATCGAAACGGTGAACAATTTTCTCACGGATGGAGAAATATTTATCTCTTGTGCATTAAATTGATTGCGAACTCTCGCTCCCAGCGAGATATCATTAATGTGCGTTGCCAGATTTAATTAGTGAATCGAACAAACCGCCATGAATTTCGTTACAATTCCACACTTGAATTCTGCGAACTTCATTCACCAGAGAGTTGGATCATAATACTGTATTTTTAAGGTGACGGTTTATGATTAAGGATTATAAGATATGTTTTGAAACTTTTTGAAATGCATTGCAACTGTAAGAAGCTTAATAATTTGAGTCAACAGTTTTCAACTAAGTGAAGTCGAATTTCTAAAGAGATTTATGAGCCTTAATTAAAAGTTTTCTTACTTTGTTTCATTTGACGTATTGAAAAGAAAATTGCATAGAATTTTTTTTCTTTAGAAATCTACCAATAAAATAACTCATAACGTTTGAAGAAATCTCTCTTTTACTTTTAAATAAATTAGTGTTGGTTGGGGTAAGTAAACCCATTGGTTAAGTGAGTCACCCCCTCCCCCCAACAAAAAGCTGAGACACGAATACCACTTTTTTACGTTTCTTTCATTGATTTTGTCACATTTCATCACAGTGATTGATTTTCCATATATTTAGGCTTCAAGTAATTTTTTAGGGTCAGAGAACTTAAGTCAACTAAATTTCCCAAAAAACGTTTTTTAAGGAGATTATAAGCAACATTTTGCGGGACGCTCTAAAACGGGGCATCGACGCATATAGTTGTTTATAAAACTATTCTAATAAAATTAAAGAAAAAAAAATCGTAAAAGTATCATTTTCGTGGAATTGAACTTCATCGAAATTGAAGTAACAGTGAAAATGCCTTTCTTCTTGAGTAATATAGTTAATTTAATGCCGTGATTATTTTTAGTTGGAATATATGTACGGTTTTCAAGTAACACATAAAGTGATATTCACCTGGAGAAAGATGTTTTCTTCCTTGAAAAGGGAGGGGGGATTTTATGACATGTTTCCATTGATTTTTTTTCCTTTAAGGGAAGCAAGGATTTTCAATTTGTTCTAATTGACGACAGACACACATTTCCCAATCTCAAAGCCCTACTTTGAAATTTTTATTTTTCAATAAACACTATTTTATTAACCATTTATTTTTGACCTTTTATTGTTTTTAGCCGTATTTTTATAGTGCCTTAAACCTGCTTTCATGCTTTCTTCTCTTCTAAATTTCAAATGGGAAGTAGGTTAAAAATGAATCATTTTCAAGCTTTTCGTGTCCTGTTTTCTCCTTATTTTGACTCTTCAAAAGCTGTTAATTTTCCAAATTCATCCACTACTGCTATAAATGCTACGGTTAACATAGTGTATTATTAACATTATGTAACATAACGGTTACATGAAATGTTACGGTTATCTTTTAGCAAAAAATAAATAAATAAATAAATAAATAAATAAATAAAAATAATTTTAAAAAAATATGAACAAGTTAGATGTTTTTTATTCGATGCATTAATACCATTAATGCTTTAATCTATATCTTTGAAGGTTTAAAACGTCTATTATTAGTCATTTACGATCTATCTCTAAAAAAAAAGGTTTTTCTGCAGCAACTCAATTGAGAATGTTTAATTTAATATAGTTTATCAAAATAATTTGGGAAAGAAAAAAAAGCCGACGTGTAGTTTTTTGTTTTACATGCTATTTCTATTTTTTATATAATTTTTTACTCAAAGCGAATTGAATTAGGTAAAAAAAAGAGGTAATTGAAAAATGTCAGTGTGAAATTGCTGGTAATATTATTAACAGTAATAGGTTCTGTCACGGAAAATGGATTGCGCCCAAGGGACTACTTTCAGCTGTTATTGCTAAATGTTTATTTAGTACACGAATTTTATCCAATATTTTCGTTAAAACACTTGTGGTTTTTGAACTTTGGGTTGCTAAAGTTACCAGAGGATTTATATTCATCATATAATTGTGCTACATTGTATCTGTTAAAATATGCAATGTAAAACAATTGAGTTTCTTTCTTTTTGGTCCCAACAATATTTGAGGGAAGCTTAATTTGTCGAGGAAGATGAAGAAAAGAGTGCGTTTTAATTCAATTTAGACAAAAAAATAATAAAGAAAGAAAGAAAAGAAAATATCCGCGGTAATAAAATACGTATCTTTTTTTTTCATTACAATAAGAATGTAAAAGATTGCTATGATTTGGAGCGAATTCCTTTCACAACTAATTCTTTATTTTGGAAAAAGTATTTTAAAAATACCATCTTCCATTATATTTATCTTATACTTTTGTATTTAATTAAAATGACGTAATTCAATAACATTAAGTTCTGAATCAATCTTTTTTGATTACAGAAAAATTAAAGAAAATCAGCAAATTGATTACAAATCATATCGAAACTACAAAAATAAATATGTTTTATGGTACCGTATCAGACCTACGTTTAAAAGAAAAAATGCGATGTAAGTTACGTTTTTCGTGAACAACAAAATGAAATATTTGTGTTTTTGGACTTTTTTTCAGTTATTTTGCAGCAGTAAATTTAGTTGAACCCCCATTCTAAAGGAATAGTTATTTTTTTCTTCCTAAAAAGAAAAAAAAAGATAGTTTAATTTTTAAAGAATAAAAATTCGTGAACATGACTTTGCGCTTGAAATGAAAATCTTTATTTTTCATTATTATTCTCTTCGGATCTGACGTTTATTATGATTAATTTACTCATGATATTTGCATCGAAGTAGTCTTTCAAACCAAAGGCTGATTACTGATGCAAAAAGTGAGAAAATTGAAAATTTCCATCTAGGACAAAAAGGGCTCATCCTGTTTTCACCGAGCAAAATATTTTAGTTATTAATATAATGACGTACCATTAAAAATACTGTCGTTGATTTTTCTCTGTGTATGATGTTGAAATGCTAGCGATAATATCCCCGCTAAGCTTGGCGGTAAAATAATAAGATAGGTAGTTATAATAAGAAAACTATGATTTGATGAGTGCTAAGAATGCATAAAGCTGATTCGATTCTGGCGCTAATAACTCAAAAGGGGATGGGGAAATCCTTTTTAGTTTATTGCGAGTGCTATGTCTCAAGAAGTAATGCTATACGTTTTAGATGAAGTTTGAAATAAATGTGAACCTACACCGAAACAGGTCAGAATTCAATTTTGGCTCCAATTGATCCTAGAGGGGGGGGGGGGGCTGCTTGTTACTATTTTTTGGGCGAACAAAAACAGCTTAATTAATAAAACAACGTGAAAAATGAATCACATTTAAATCGTCTGATCGGGAAAAGGGTAAATATTTGGTGAAATGGAAATATCTCACTGTTTTAACATATTTATATGTTGCCATCTTCTATTTGTTAACAAATAAAATGTTTGTAATTAAAATAAGGAAATTGTCATACCCAAGACTTCATAAGATACAGAAGGAAGTTTTGTGATGGCCACAATATTGAAGTCCAAGAATTGCATTTTTGTGTCTGTATGTGCCTGTACTATACTGCCACATTATTTTCAAGTGACGAAACACATTTTCAAACTGGGCCGAAAATAATCTTCTACAGGGTCATTAACACAGCCTACGTGTAGTACATTAACAAAAAACAGAGAACTTTTATGATCTTGCTTACTTTTTTTGAAGGGTTTAAGTGAAAAAAAAAGCACCAACCCTGCATATGAACAGCCTTTAACCAGTGGAAACAAAACTTCTGTGTCCCCTTTTTTTTGTTACTGTATAGAAGGAAGTTGCTGTTGTCAATCCATCAATGAAAAAATCTTTTGAAATTTCATTTTTTAAAACAAATTAAGAACTGTTCATTCACGGAGGGGGGAGGGGAAGGTCACTTCTTGCAGATAAAAAATCCTACGATGAATATGGCGAGATTTGCAATTGCTTGGAGTAAAGGTTTTCGTCTTGTTTGCTTAAACAAATAAATAAGTTTATATTGGAAGATAGCCAGACGTCTTTGAAATATCCAAATGTGTGAGCTATTTTTCAGCAACAGCCTTTGAAATTATTGCTTTATTGTCCCAGAGACCATTATTACATTACATTAGCTTCCACACATTACATTATCGTCTTTTCTTCATCAAAAACAGCCAAGAAATTTATATGACTTTCAGTTGCGTAATATGGTGCGTGTCTATGAACTTTATTTGAACCATTAAACTGGAAAATCAATTTCTTATTTTTTCTATACTTTATACGCAGCGGAGCAACTTAGAAGAATATCTCTCATCAGCATGATAGTATGACAGTAAAAACATTAAAATTTTCTATTCTTGAGTTCCAATTCCTTGTTGATTGAATTTAAGAGTTCTTTTTTTATCTTCAAAATTAGATCAAAGGACCTGTAATACGAAAACCAATACTTCTTCGTTTAAGGTTGTTTTATTCCTTTTTATTGGAAATCTCGTATTATTAGATACATTCATCTAAATTATCCCATAAATTCTCGATGAGATTACATGATAGAGGAAGCATAAACAGAGGTGCATTGCCTTTAAATAAAAACGCCGGAATGAATAGGAATTTGAAATATGAACACTTTAATTTGTTCTAGGTATCGGAATTAAATTAAAATCGACTTATGCAGTCCACATTTTTTTTTTAAATTTCTAAAACTTTTAAAGCATTAATGTAGCAAATTAAAATTACTGTACTGTTTAAAACCTATTACATACCAATCAATTGAAGCGTTTTGTGTCAAAATCAGCTCCATCCCTTTTTAAAAATTTTACTGGGAAGAGAGAGAGAAAACACTTCATTTTTTACCCTCTTGTTTCTCTTCTTTTTTTCGTTTAATGAAACATATTCGGCGCAGGACTTCACTTTTGTTTCCTTTTTTAAAGTAGCAGTATTTTCTAATTATTTGCACATAAATAATTCGTATTATGCTGATTTTGCAGCAAATCGACTTTATTTTCTAACTCCAAATAAACTAAGGTGCTTTCTCACTATTATGCCATTTACTAAAATGTGCAATCAAAAATGTGATTTGATTAAGTAATTGAAAGGCTCAGGGTAAGAATGTAAGATGCCACATGATGGAATTTTTCAGTAGGCTATTTTCCAACTAATAAAAAATATTTGTAGAATTTTTCAAAGGTATTATACAATCTATATTCTGCAATACTAAATTGCAGATCTAAATTTGCAACATTATTCTCCAAATGACATGTCATGTTTATTTCAATTTTAATTATAAGCAACAAAAATTTAGATTGAAAAGTCACTCTTTGCGGCTTGTCATATTTCTGCCCGGAGTCCTTCAATTTATTTATGTTGATCGCCATAGATTGATCTAGGTATGTTCGAATAGAGCAACCGGTTAAACGGTTGTTTTTACATACAATCGGCTAACCGTTAGCTCTATTAGAATGTACCTGGTTAGTCACCGGTTAACCAGTGGCTCTATTTGAACATAACCACAGCCTGATAAAACGACTTTTTGGGAAGGGTTTTTACCTGATTGAGAGGGATTCATTTCAAATCGCTTTATGGAGTGACAGTGTAAATAAAAATTATTTTTAAAAAAAAAAAGAAAAACAAAGAAAAAAGAAAAATTAGGGATTGAACTGGTTAGATTCTAAATACTTCAGTTATTCTTTGTATTTAGAGTTGGTTTTATAGTATTAATCAGAAACTGATTTTTATTTTAGAGTAGCTCGGAGCTTAACGCTGTATATTTTCGAATGTTTAAGCATATTCGTTTATGATTTTCCTTTTTAATTTCATGACCCTGAAGAAGTTCGTGATTCGCTTACGCCTTCGTCATTCTTTGGGCACCTTTTTAGGAAGACTGGTTTTCTGAAATCGAGTCTTTTTACTGCCATTTTGGTTCGTCTTTGTTTTCCGTTATGTAAATTCATATGTTTCTCAAAATTGTATATCGGGATATTTTCTTACTTGGTTTAAAACTAAATTCATTTGTATATTTTTTTCCAACAATTTATTTCAAAATAAAAGAAATTTTAATTTCCATTTTTTCATCTGTTTCAGCGTATCTTTTCCTACCTTCATTTCTTTTTATATCTTCAGTTATAGCTTATAGGATTACCTATCGCTTTGGCATCAGTAAGACTAATAATGCATTCAATTGACAACCTGTACGCTCTTTGGAAAATTAGTAAACCACATTTCATTTCAAAGCATTTCTTAAAATTATTTTAAATCAATAGAAGGTCGCCTATAAATGATGTTACGCTTTAAGGACGAGGGAAGAGGAGGGGTTATCACATTGTGAAAGTTATGGAGGAGGGAGGGGATTACAGTGTACAAAGTCCATTTTGGTTTAATTTTTTTAAAAACAATATGTTTGCTTAAAATAGCGTGATGTAAGACAAGGAGAAGGGAGGGGGTAAGGTGAAGTATGACACTTTGTGACAGACTGAGGTAAGGGGTCAAATATGAAAAAAAAAGAAGGTTGAAATCATTTATGGAAAGCCTTTACTGGAGATTTTTCCACAAAATTTTTAACTTTTCGAAAGCTGTATTTTGCTTATTTTGCACGCAATGCTTATTCTTTGTAAAACTAGAAAATCACCTTTCAAAGTATGATGGATGAAAATTGCTTCTTTATTTGAACGAAGCCAATGCCTGTTTGGTGATATTTTGATACTTGAAATTGTAACCCTAACTCCAGTAGACTAACCCTAAACTCCAGTATGTAGAGTTCATTGTTGACCATTCTTTCATTTCTTCATTTCCCTGAAATGACACAATCTTACCAGTAAGACAGTTAAGTTACCGGATCGAGTTCAGCCTTGTCACAATTGAACCTTTCCCTGCATGTTAAACCAAGGCTTCATTGGATACGTATCAGGTGAAGCCTTGTTTAAACATTATCAAAAAATATTATCAAATTATCATTCCATGGCGCGAGTTTCATTGTTGAAACACGCGGGTTATTCGATCATCGGCTATTCTTTATATGATGATGCACGTTGGTTAAAAAAAATTTTAGATTTTATTTCATAAGTTTTCACGCAGTTGGAAGAAAGTACTTTCACTGTTCAAACCATTTAAAATAAATTTTTATTAAGAAACTAACAAAAGTGTAATAATTAATGTGATAAATAAAAAAAAAAGTTTACTTTTTGTCAAAACAGGAGTCATTAATTAACCTGATAAATATTAGCTTAAAGATTGAGATTTTATTTACTTCCTACTAAGTTAGTTGGTAGTTAAATTGAGTTCTGTCATGTAAGTTTAAAACTAATTGTTCAATACTGAACTTGAACTTTTGTAAATTTTTTGGAGCGCTTAAAATCTTACTGAACTGTTGTCGACTTCAAGTTTTATACATCAAAACCTTTAAGAAGCAAAAATTGTCGTTTTTTGTCTTAACCAATCATCAATCACACTAATCGTGCAGACATCAAACAACTGAACACAGAAAAATCTACTTTATTGAGAATAAAAAATTACGGTACTTCATTGCTTGTCTTGCTTATACATTTTAATCCATCCAAACCATGGGTTTGATATTTTTGTATCGGAAAACCATTAGCATTCGTAAGAATTGATGTAATTTATTTTCTTGATAAATAACGAGGAATTTTCTGCGCTTGAATTAAATTTTATAAATTACACTTCGTGCTTATCATTTATCATCTGTCGTTGTTCTTGACTAACGTTGAATTAGTCTCTCTGTTCAGCCTGTATAATTAATGACGAAAAAGAAAAAAAAAACATTAATACGGTTGTTGTGACTTTTTGACATTGAATTAAATCATGAGAAGTTAATGAGTGAAATTTTTGCTATGTAATGAAACTCCAAAGAGTTTCATTACATAGCAATAGCAAAATCCATGTGTAACAAAAGTTGATGAGTCAAGATGTTAATATGTAATGGAACACCAATGAACTAGTTCCAATGAGCTAATAAAAATACGTGATTATTTGTTAAGAGTTGATGTCATAATGTTAATAGAAAATAAATGGTGAAATTGGTTTGAAGAGGTTGGATTGAATTGATTTGAAGTATCCTGTTAAATTTCTTAGAATTTATGCGTAAACAATTATGTGTGCCATATATGAGCGTTATGTGAGCAATTGCAATCGATGATAAACCAGCACCAGAATATTGTTTCATCTGTCTGAACATAAATTAATAACTTCAAATAGACTACAAGACAAACCGACGTTTAATTAATAACTAGTTGTAACCTCACGGCGATGCTCGTGCTAAACATTTAAAGGAAGTCTCTTGACTAAATGAAAATTACTCTCTCCCTTTCCCCCGTTAAAGTAAAATAACTAAAATGCGAGCACACCCTTTAAAAAAACGAATAAACTAATAATCAAATTTGGCAGGAAATAAATTTTAAAAGAAGAGAAAGGAAGCACCGCATTTAGTACAAAATGAAAACCCCGCCCCCCCTCCCTCCCGCTACCCAAAGTGGTATTAATCATGAAAATTGAATAAGCCCCAAGAAGTACGTTAAAATATGATGTTGAACTTAAAAGCTGTAGTAAAATTTTGGATGATATATTTAAAAACGAAATAGAAAGTTTTCTTGGCTTTAGTAATTTTTTAGTTGAAGCATGGCAAAAAACTGAGGTAAAGGGTCGTCTACAAATGATGTTAAGCTTTAAAGAAGAGGGGTTCGAAAAACTGACAATTTGGGACGTGGGGGGGGGGGGGGTGAGGGGGAGTAAGAAGAAGTATGACATCACACGTTTTTTAAAACATGTGAATGTGACAAGGATGTCAGTTGATGTGTGACAGAGGGGAAGGGGAAAAGGGTATCAAAATATTGAAAATATGTGTGATACCATCCATATATGGACCGCCTCTAATTCATCTAAAACTCCCTTTATCGTTATGAATTGTATTGTTCTCACACTAAATTTTAAGCCCTCATGTACCAATTTTGACTACGTTCCTTAGATAAACAAGTTTCAAGTATTGAATACTTGAGTAACGTGTTATGCATTTACCCCTGTTTATATGATAGAAACTTCTTTGTAGTATAATCATGTAAAATGGATTTTTGAACAAGAATGATCGGAGAAATTGCTGATAATTTAGACTGCTTAGTTTTCGAAGAAACCTTCTTTTTGTTTTACGTCACACTGAAAGGAAAGTTTTCTCCGAACTAGAAAAGGAGAAAAAAAAATGGAGCATTTTCATTCACAAGGTTAAATATTCAGTTGAATTTGATTAAAAATTTCAAATACTGATTTTACCCACTGCAGTATGAAACCTTTATAGTACTGCAATGGGCAGAGTAAACGGCAATATCTGTAGAAATTAGTTTTTGAAATATTTGCAGAAACGCGTTGGAAAATGTGGGAATAAGATGTTTTTTTTCGTGCTTTTTTCAGCGGAAACCAAATAACCAAGTTTGTACAACAAAGCTAATGTACATTAGCTGACAAAAAAATAAATAAATAAACAAAATAAAAAATGAAAAATTTGCAGTTACTGAACCTGCCCACGGCAGAATAATTCCATTTATTTTAGATCTCTTGAGAAAATATTTTATCCCCATGCAATATTCCATTCAGAACCTCCATCATTGCTAGGAGAAAAACTTTAAACGTCACTATTTTGCAACAGCTTATCTCTCAAATGTTCAACGAGAACATGTTCAAAATCGTTCGCATTTGGCAATTACTACGAATTGAAATTTGACTCAATTTTTTATAAGTTGGTTTTATCATAGCTTAACTCAATTTAGTTATACATTGTTAAAATAAAGATGAACAACTGAAAAATATTCCTAAATTTAGCCTTGCTTAGAAATTAAATCAAACAGTTAATTTAATTACAAAAAAATCTAACTTCAATCTTTTATCATTCCGTGAAGCCTGGACAAAGTTATAAATCCAGAGGAAAAAAACCATGAATTACTGTAAAATCTTGCTCGAATAAGTCAGTTTAAAGCAATATCACTAACCAATATTGTCATTTGCGATTGTTAGTTGCTTTGTTTTTCAAAATAAATTACAAACAATAAAAATATGAATCCAAAATAAAAATTCGTTTTCATGAAATTCTAAATTTCAGATTTTCTTCCAATAAACGGTTTTTTGGTAGGAAAATAATAATAATAAAAAACAATATGGTCATTAGATACTGTTACTTCTTTTAAAATGTTTTTTCAAGCGATGAAATGCAACTTAAAGCAAAAAATTTATTAAACTGCTAGTTTCTATCTGAACTTCATTTTCCCACACGTAACCCTTTTCTCATTTAATTGTTCAATGGAAACTTTTTTGCTGTCTGATTTGATATCCACAATGATTTCAGTCTTTAAGATTCCTGTTGTTTATCTATTCATTTTCTTGTTTAGTTTTAAGTTACTGCTCTCTTTAAAATCAAATTCAAACGATGTTGAATTTTCTGAATTTCACTCATACAGTTCAATGAACAAAACTACGTTCTTAGATTAAATGAACAAATTATCAGCGTTTTAATGAAAAAAAAACTGAAAATTACTGCAGACACGTGTTTTAGGATTACAAGGAACCCCTTTTTCAATGCAAAGAAGTGTGAGCTTTTGGATGAAAAGTCATCCTCGGATGTCCATGGATAATCCACTTATGTATATTAAGTATATTGTAGTCTATTCCTTGGCTAATCCAGACTTTCCTCGGATGACTTTTCATCCAAAAGCTCACATTTTTTTGCATTAAAAAAGGGGTTCCTTGTAATCCCGAAACTCGTGTCGGCAGTAATTTGCAATTATTGTGCATTAAAACGTTGTTAATTCATTCGTTCAATTTTCAAGCCCAAAGGTATTTATACGCACCGCAAAATTTTTTGTGTAATCTTACTCCATAAGTTCGGTGGCGGCTTAGCTGCCTCCACTACTACGGAGTAACTTAACTGACATAACTGGTGTAAAGTTACACTTCGTTTGTGGAAGGTTACACCATGGTAATGTAACTATAGCGTTAAGTTTCACTCATTTCTGGGTAAGGTTACACCAGAAATTTCTGTATGCATACAGAGATGTTGCTTGAAATAAAAAAAAAAGAGCTTTCATCTGACTTTCTTGAAAAATTGTTTTTTAATTTTTCGAAACAAACATACGCCAATTATTTTAGTACACAATCTTTATTTCTTTAGACATTTTTATTGCACTTAAAGAGGAAATAACCTTAGTGGTGCTTGATCCCAGAACTGCAATCTCACAGACTAGATGAGTCGCAAAGCAAGAGCGTTTTACCGCTGGTTTTCGTTTCGCTCATACGAGTTTACCTGCTCTGCCGATTCTGATCTAAACGCATGCGCTTTGAACTCTACTGAAACCACAGTGCAAGGTTCCTCCAACGATTTGAGTATTTCAAACAAAGATGCTACTCACTTTAGAATTCATGTAACGTTACACCCATTAATACTGGTAACCTTACATATTTTTTTACAGTGCGTTATTCGTTATACGTTCTTAGATGTCAAAAAGATCCGATTGCAAATTTCTATTATAGTTAAATGTTCCAAAAAACGTAAAACAGTGCTGAAGGATCCATTTCTTTCTGGGGGGTAGGGGAGACAGGGGAGGGAGGTAGTGGTCGGCATTCGAGAATAAAACAGAAAATAGATGATTCATTCAAAGCAGTGTCAAATACCGGAGCATCTTTTAGCAGAAGGTTAGACTTTAAAAGTGAGCTGTAGGACCGTCACAAGTAGGGGAGAGTGTTGTACCTTGGGAAACTGCTAATTTCTAAGAATCTATTTTTAGCAGCCATGTTTTTGTAATCTCTAATAGTAACCTTCACCATCAAATGGTGCCATAGTAAAAATCAGCATCAAGTGAGTAAAATTGACGATTTTGTGAGGGAGAGAAAATTTCATGACTCAAAAGTAAATAGTTTCTCCATTTTTATTTAATTTTCTGTCTTTGTATTTGTAAATTTTCTCTACTAAATTTTATTTTGTTATAAAAGAGAAGTACTTTAAATAATTAGCTTATGAGAAAATAATGATAGTGCATCTAGATTGACCGCCATTTTAGTTTTTCTTAAACCACGTGGTGATTGTTCCTTGAGACAGTCAAACACTTTGGGTCTTAGTACACATTCCAAGGTACAATATATGCATGGTTCCTAATAATTAAGACATGTTTAAGAACATGGAACAATGTTCTAATCTTATGTAGTCTTTTAAACACATTTGATGTTACATAATAATTCATAGTTCATTATTCATAAGTCATTATTAATTGTTCATGATTTAATTACACTGTAAAAACGATTCAGAAACGTTCCTGGAAAATAATGGGCAGCTGATGTGCCCAATTTTTTCCAGTAACATATCTTGGAAAAATCAGGAACGCTTTCCGCTAAAAGTCAGTAACCTTTCTGAAATTAACCTTGAAACTTTCTGAAGACGTACTTCACCTGCCCTGTTAAAGTCAGTCACATCTCTAGAACGTTCTAGAAAAATTAAGTAGATTTAGTGCAATTGATTAGAACCTTCCTAATTTACTAAGAAGGCTCCACAGAAATCAGAGCGACCACGTCCAAAGCTATGCAAGAGGGAGCCAAGCATATCTTTTGCCTGCAATTCCTGCCTTGCAAAGCTGTAGCTATCCATTGGCATTTTCGCTCTCGTTGGGAGCTTAGTCAATCTGGACAGACCGTCAGCATCCTTAGGCCGATACACTTAATAAACACGCTCATTCAATCTTTAAACTGGTTGCTAAAAATATTTTCCACAACAGTGAAAAGTCTGCACGCGTGCAACTTGTAGCGATTCAGGAAACTTTTTTGTGATGATACTTGTTTTTACAGGGAAATAGGTGAAAACGTGTGAAATCCCGAGACGTTCCACGGAAATAACCAGTAACGTTTCGGAATTTTTTTACAGTGTAGCCATGAATTTTTTTTTTTGTTTTCTGGTGCAAAATTGGTTCAAGTTTTTGGCTTTTTCGTGGATTTCCTAGAGTAAAACAGAATGTGACCCAAGGTACAATAGGATGTTGTACCTTGGAACAGCTTAGAACTTTTACTTTAAATCGCTGGAAACATTTTATTTTCAAACTCTCTGAAAAAAAAAATGCATAGAAGTACGTTGGGATATTTTAATGTGACTATTAGATTTTGAATTTCATTCAAATAATTGACGTTAAAAATTAAAATATGAAAAGTGTCTGAAGGTACAACACTCTCCCTTATTCAACAACCCGAGTAAAGCTTGATCATGGAAAGATGACGGATAACCTTGAAGCGAAATAATCATTTGTATCATTTGTAATACGTAGAATCAGCGTGAAAGCGCCAAATAGTAAGAGATACGTTCTCTTTGATCCTATCTATCGCGAAATAATAACAAACAACCTATAACAAATGATGTTTCCACTTCAAGGTCAACCGCCATCTCTCTGTGGTCAAGCTTTACTACCATCGAAGGTTTAGATGAACTTTTGTTCCCCTGTTTTAGGGTTTGTTGAATGACATTTGTATCGAAAGATTAAAGTTACTAGATTCATTGCATGAAATCGTATTTTATCATTTAAAATAATTTGTAAGCAAATAAAGTAATAATATCTAATGAGGAGATTAATTATTTTTTTTTATTTCACAGCCAAAAGAAAAAAAAGAAAGAAAAAACAAAAAAAGAAAGAAGTAAAAGGGAGAAAAAACACCGCATTTGTTGGGAGAAAATTCCAAATTTAGATTTTTTTTTTATAAGCATTTTTATTTTTGACTCAAATTTTTATTGGTTTCAATTTATGTTTGAAAATTAAGCAATTAACTTCCCCTAACTTTAAAGATTCATGCTATGGCTTTAAATGGAATTATTCTAGCAAGCATTTACTGTAATTTAGGACATTTTACCCATGAGTTCATAATTTTATCTAGGTTTTAGGCTTCTAAACCGATTGTGAGAAATGTGATCGGAGCTACATCCACCCAAAAGATAAATAAATCAATGTTTTCATCTGCCCTCTTGGTCTCTGGGGTAGATGGAAACACACTAGGGTAAATGTAAACATCAATTTTTTCATTAATAAACAGTCATAAAGTAAATATTTTTCATACACTGTTGCTCTCAGAGAGTTTAGTCTTGGACACAATGCACCACATTTCGAATCTCAATTTATCCACAAAAAAAAAAAAAAAAAAAAGAGTAAGAATCTAAAGTTGAAACACTGAAATTCTGTTTCCTTTTAGCCCAACTGAATCTACAACTTTTTAACTTTTGCTATGCTATATAAAAACTTTAAGAAGCATTTTAACTTCGTCAAAAGATTTCATTTATATGCAAAAAAGAGTGATAAAAACTGCTTCCCTCAAAATAGCTGGAAATTTCTTTTCCTTCTGCATATAACATTAAAATAGATACGTTTTACAGAATTGTATATAAAAGTTTCTTCTAGTAATTGTCTTATACACATGAGAAATTTGAAACAATATTATCTTTTATGATTCCATACCGACTTATTTCATCATTTTGCAAGCTCGCTTATTCTAGCAAAGGTTTTATTGCTTTTATCATAGAAATAGAAATAACATAGCGGAAGACATTCTCAGACCAAAAAAAAAAAAGAGTAGCAGAAATATCTTTAAATATGTTCCATCCGATCATCGATTTATGCATTCCCATATGCAGGACAATATCGGTGTTTAACAATGCTGCAGATAAAGACATTTTCTGCCGGAATGAAAGCTTTTTGGTGAAATCGGAAAGGGACGGCAAAAAGAAGCAATGTTTCGGTCATTGTACTTTTAACTCGTCTTTTCTTTTAATGCTTTTCGGGAATAATATTGAACTGCAAAAGTTTGATAATTATATCATTTAACAAATCATAGTTAGCAATTTGGACGGTGAATACTTTTGGATAAACTTTTAATATTTTTTGTATTATAATAGGGTGATTCGCCAATGGTTCACACCTGCCAGTGGCTGACCACACGAGCACTAATATGTAAAAATAAGAATAAATAAGTAGATATTTTTAATCTGATTGCTGGAACTAATTTATAGCATCCCATGAAGTGTTTTCTAATAATTTATAGTTGTAACTAAAGTTTTAAATTGAGGTTAGGACGGTACAATTACAAAGACATGTAAAAAATTTCAAGAAAGTAACTTTTCTTACTAGTGAGAATTGTCATGAGATAAAATGTTGAATCGTATTCCTTGACGTTAAATACTATTCTTCAGGTTCATTTACTGATATCTGCTGATCATCAATGTTTATACAAAGTAAATAAAAAATTATCTTAATTAACTAATCATTTATGCTGGGATTAAGGGGTGGTCAACTACCGGATGTCTAAAATGCAATTAATACCAGTAGTTAACCAGAACGCTCAAGTAATAAACTTATGTTGGTTTTAAAACTTTTTTCTCGAACAAAAGTGATTACAAACATTTTTTAGCTTAAGATAAAATGCAATACTACTTTTGTTTAAAAAAAAAGTATTTTTGCAAGTTATTGACTAGCCGCCTGTCCGCTGAACCAATAGAACCAAAATTTGTGATACGGTTAGTTGAACAGATGTTCCCCTAATCGCGAAAATTTTAAACAACGTAGTACTAACACAAATTCTGTTATAGTAAACTAATTTCGGAAACCCACACGTTCCGCATTTCACATTTCACTCACATTTTTCTTGCGCAAATTGATCCGCGTATTGAAAAGCCTCAAATTGCGTTGTAACGAGTGGCGTGTGACAAAAACTGCAAAGATGAAAATTGTTTATCTTAGTGACTATATGAAAGAGAAGCATTTTGCATAATTCACAGGGTAAGACAGTAGTAGAAGCACCAACCACTAAAAACCATGTGCAAAGCTTGAAGAAATAATTTTTGAAATGGAGAGTGGAAAGTGTGTTTGTTCAGCCCCGGTGCTTAAATTTTCGAACAAATAATTTTCGTCACACGTCGATCGATCCAACGCCATTTCTTGCTCATCAATACACTGATCAACTTGCGCAAGGAAAAAGTGGTTGTTGTCATTTGAAAATTTTGAGATTATATCACTGTAATCGCAGCCATGAGATCACTGCGTTGTTTAGAACCATCAGTCTCAAGCTCATTCCTTCAAATAACCGTATCTGAAATTTTGGATCGATAGGTTCGGCGAATAGGCCGCTAGGACTCCGTATATAGGGAAATTTATTTTTGGACACCCCGTATGAACTATTAAACATTTTTCATGTAAGGGTTTTTTAACAGTAATGATATAATATTTAGGCATTATTCTGGCAGCTATGCTGACTAGATTCGGGTCGACGGTAATGTTCGGGTCCTGCGGCGACTTACATGATGGTGATTTCATATATGTGCTTGGAGTGTCTGCTATGGACTAAGCGAGAAATTAAACAGATGTCGCTAAATTGGCATCATTTTTGGCAACTTATTTTTGGCGGCACATTTGGCGAGATATTGCTAAATGGCGCCAAATTTGGCGCCTTTTTTAAAAATTTAATAGGTCACCGCTGGCAGAGTTTAAAAGTATGTGCTAGTGTTGATTTTTTTAGTTATCGCTTTTAATTTATTTTGCGGATTATCCCCGAAATTCACCTATCCGCGGTTACCATGACACCCTATTCTGCAGATAATTGAGAATTTACTGTACTTACAGTGATCACCCATAATATGAATGCATTATTTTTAGTAGTAATGTTTTAATATTTAAGTATCATACGAGCGGTCTAATGTGGCTAGATTCTCCGCGTGAGGTGCCTTCGGCGTCTTATATATCAATGACGTCGTATGCGCTTGTAGTCTATAAGCTTGGTAAGAAATTAAAGATATACTATAAAGTTGGCACCATTTTTTAGTGACTTAGTTTTGGTGCCAAATGTGACAAAGTTTTCACGACATTTTAACCTATTAGTCATCACTGTCGTGTAACCATCATCAAAGTCACGTGACATCTGTGATGATGTCATCACCCAACAACCAATCAGAGGCGATCTTTAAGGGAACATAAGTACATACAGGCATGCATCCGGTCCGATTTAAATAGTGTAGATTTAAGATTTTACAATGTTTAAAATGTGATCAACTACTGGCAGACGCTGGTCAACTACTGGAAGTGAGTGGTCAACGACTGGCGAGATCTCCCTTTTTAACTTCTATTCAAAATAACTTGAAAAATAGTATGTAAAGCAGAAAAATGGTTAGTAACCGTTGATCCTGAGTTTTATAGACGCATAAAAAAATTTACAATTTTTTTCCATTTTTTTTCCTATGAAATTAAATAGAACTTGTAGAAATTTCCACTAAATGGTCAACTACTGGCGAATCACCCTGTTAGAAACTAAGGAATTTAAGTATATATTCCTAAAAATTCGGAATGCAGATTTCGGCATTTTAACCTTTCGTATTTGGAGAGAGCACTTTGTGTGTTGTCGGGGGATATGGTGGTGGAAGTGGTATCGACAGATAGCTGTATATATGTTTAATTTTCAGTAGTAGCAACGGCATGGCGCGTTAAGCATCGCCATGTGTTGTGGTGGAGAAAAATTCGAAATGGTGTTTTTTTGGGGTAGGCTATCAAGCCACGACCCATTTTGAGAAGACCCTACGACCAGTAATCACTTAAAACTCTCTTTTAGTTACTAAATCGTGAATTCATTAAAAAAAAATATTCTGATATATTTAAGGAAAATCTGTACAAAATGAGGCAAAGCTTAAGAGTTAAATTAATTTGGTATTGATTTAAGGATTGAAGGAGGAAATGTTTGTTAAGTAAATGTATAGTTAAGTGAACGCATAGAAGCCTCTGAAATCTATTTGAAGTGCAAAATCGCAAAGCAATTACAGTCCAAAATGCCCATGAGTACTTGACCTACGTAAGAGTATAAAGGCCCAAATTTTTCCTGCGTAAGGACATCACAGCAGATAAGAAAAAGGCTCGTTATTATTAAAGCTGAGTCACGCTGACTTTGGCAGGAAACAGATAGCAAAGGTGCGTAAAATTGCTGCAAAAGCTAAACATCATAGCTTCATTCTAAATATGTCACGTGACCTGGTAATCCCCATCCAACCATCTCTGATTTGACGTCCTATTGAAGCGCGGGCATGCCTTTGAAACTAACCTATGCAAATTTTCAGTTTCCAAGACCCATATAATGAGGATCTAGGATACCTCAAAAAGAAAAACAAAAAGTGGGTTCCAAAATGGCCTCTAATGGAGGAACCGTGCTAAACATAACAATTCGTTTCACAAAACTGACTTTCTATTTTGGGGACCCCCCCCCCCTTTTTTTTTTAAATCGATCCTAGATTCTCAGAATTTGGGTCTTGGAAGCTGAAAGTTTGTATAGATGAGTTTGAAAAGCATGTCTTTACCTCTATAAAATCTATAAAATTTCGTTCAAACCGGAGATGGTCGGGTTTAAACGTCGGGTTTACTTGACATGTAATGACTCAGTTTTTTGACCCAACTTTTGCTACCTGTTTCTTGCCAAAACCAGCGCGACTCAGCTCAAATAATCGCGAACCTTTCTTTCCTGCTGTGGTGCGCTTACGCAGAAAAACTTTTTGCCTTTATACCATGACGTGGGTCTGACGCTCATGGGCTCTTGCTCTATTTGTATCAATAAACCGTACAAGAGTATTCAAATGTTAGGAACTAATTTGGAGTGGATCACATCTAGGGCTCTAACATGTGGCGCACGGATGTGGGTAACGATGCTTCCGTGGTGGGGTTTTGATCCACGGACCTTTGTGATGTTAACCTATTCCATCTCTAAGCCAAAAGGACCTCAAGGCTCGGGAGCAAAGATGGGTTATGTGCTCTCTTAGTGTACGCAACAAGGAGTATTTTATCTTAATAGGAAGTGGTTCATGGAATTAATTGTACATCACTATTAAAAACCATTATCAGTTAAATTTATTTCTTACAGCTCATGTAATTTCATCAACAAATTGCAAATTGCGCAGTAATTAGTTAGTAAATAGGTTAGTTAGTTCTGTTGATTTTTTCGGCACAAGAGCCTAAATTGGCTATACTGCGGCAATCAGTAAATTGAATCTGCAATCTTCCGTCAGTGTTAAATCTGCGAAGAATTTTATTTAATTATCAACTCATTTTGCATGATATGTTTTCTATTTCATGGGCAAATCTCATATCTTTTAATTGTCTGAAACGTTTTGAATTTTTACTGAAAAAAAAAAAATTGGGATTGGGGTCTATGGTCTTTTTTATATAAAAAAAAGTTTGATTTTTACCTTAAAGTAAAATAATTTTCAAGTGTTCAAGAAGTATTATTAGAATAATCAAATCAAGGAATTTTTCTAAGCTCATGCTTTATACTGTAAGTGCTTTCTGATAACTTTGGGCAAAGCAACCCGCTTTTGTTTGATCAATAGTTATACAGGATTAAACTTTTGCCCTAAAGCTTAGTGCTACGATTTTTTGTAGCCTTGAGAATTGAGAAAAAAGTTCCTTGTATCGAAAAATTCGACACAAGTCCGTCATCTTTTGAATAAAAAAGAAGGAAAAAAGAAGTCCTGTTTGAGTCTGAATGTTACCTTAAAAGTTATTGCTGTGAGCTTGACAGACAAGCCGACATATACAAACACCGGAAGACCAACAAGCCTATATTTATGTATTTTTACATCGCATAACTGTGTTTTCACACTCTTTTGTAACAAGTAATTAATTTTCCAGAAATCAAGGATTTCTCATTGTGTACATTCTACGGAAGTTGATTTTTTTGATGTATCATTGATACAGAATTTTCTTTTCGAAAAAACCGGAATCAAACATTTTTTGTGAAGGAGTAAAACAACACAACGTGTATAAAAAAAATACAAATAAAGTATTAAAATAGAGTTAAAAACTCAGCAAACAGTTGTTTCGGGGCTGTCAAATGCAAACACCTTCATCAGTGCTTAAAAAAAGAACGAAAAGCCCGCACAATGTAGACCAATCCACAAATGAAAACCTTTCCAAGCAGCTGTTTGCTGAGTTTAACTCTATTTTAATACTTTATTTGTATTTTATACACGTTGTGTCGTTTTACTCATTCCATAGTACAGTTTTCGACTGCTTTTTTACAATTTTTGTGAAGCATGGTTTTTTCTATATACCTCCAAAAAACTTATTATGTCTCACCAGGAGAAATATATTTATTTCTTTAATATCAACAAAGTTTTAACAAATTTTTCACAAAAAAAAAAAAAAAATCATATATGATATAAAACCGATATTAATACTATTAATAGCCCCAATATTGGTGCAATAAAACACTATTAAAATAATGCAATGATAAAAAAATACGACTAAAAGTTGCTTTTTTAATTCAAACGACAAAGAGAAAAAAAATTTCGTGAAAAACTCCTATCTAGAACAATTTATATAGCTTCCACTAGGTTCCACTTGTCTGCCCCATTACATGTAATATTTAGGACATGTCTGTTATTGTAAAAACGTATCCCTGAGGCGTTCTCAGTCCCAATTTTTATATTTTATCCCAGTCTCTTTCCTTGGAGCATTTCCCATTTTCTTTTTCCGTAAAACATCTTGGAGTATTTTGATGCCTACTGTTGAAATACTTGGCTCCGCTGGAATTCTCTTTGCTTCCCACCACGTGTGAGTTTCATTTTGTTGTTCTTATTGTCACTGAGCTTTGATTCTACTTTTTATAAACTCAATAAAAGACGTAGAACTAACTCTTTTTCGAAGAATTTATAGTTCCGGCTTTGTCATTTCTTTTTCTTCCCTCACAAAGTAGTAGATTGTAATGTATCCTTTTTTATTTTCTTTTTTTTTTCTGAATAATAGGTTTGAAACTGATCCCAACGGAATAAATTTTTTTTAAAACCATAATTGAGTTTCAAATTCCTTAAAATTATTTTCTTTATCTTCCATTTTAATAAGTTGATATTTTTCTTTTATCATTATTCGGCAAAAGAACGGTTAACTTCTAACATGTCTGAAAACATTTGGCCCAAAAAGTAGGACATTTTACAGAATTGGGTAGTAATGTTGCAACATTTTTTTTGTCCCTATTTCGTCAAAAATAGTTGCTTATCCCAAAAAAGAAATAGTTTTCAAAGTGATATTTATATTACATAGCGTACTAGTATGCTTACAGTTTTTGAAAGATAGAAAAAAAGTAAATAAAATTACTAAAAGCTTTGAGGAAGATTTGATGCATTCCGGAAATATAATACTAAATGCAAAGATAAAACCAATAAATAAATGTACATAGAAAAATGCAACATTTATTAAAGATAAAAAATGACAGTAAGCTCATGAGATTAGAGAAATGTATATCTATCGATCTGTCTCTCTCACAATAACTTTAAAGGGCTTAAATCCGCTTGAAACACTTCTTTTTTGTTTGAAAGAAGTTCACGAAAATATCCCTGTCTTACGAATAATTTTCCTTAAAGCTCCTGAAATAGTTTTTATAAGCTTATTAAAACTGTTCACTTTCTCAATGGGGAAAATTAGATCATCAATTACTCCAAATGCAACTGACATGCTTGCTTCAAGCAAAGTCAGTCAGAAATACATACATACTGTCTGACCATCGATTACATGGAAAGGCTAATATCCGATTTATAGGTGGAAATGGACGTATCTATTAGTTTATAGGGATGTTAGTGGGTTTGTGTTATAAGTGCACTTTTGCCTCTTTATTATTCAGCAATAGTTTTGTAAAAATGAAAATTTGCTCATAGCAACATTTTTAAAATCTAAAATGTATTCGATTAATATTCTCACGGCAAAAATTAACTGATTTATTTAGTCACAACAAAGTTTAGAGTTTATCATCTTGTTTCTACGCTCCTAAACGAAATGAATTTTTTTTTCTTTTTGTTGTTTCCATGGTAACTATTTTTGTTTCCCCTTATTTTATTTTTGAGAATGCAATAAATGAATAAGGCATTAGTGACATTATAAAACGCATAAAACGCGTGCATCAAAATCCCATCATTATTTTCCCTTCTCCCCTGCTAGATTCATTCAGATGGAATAGTCTTTATTTGGCAGAATGCCAAATTACATGCAATCCATGGTCAAACAGTATGCTTTATTTTTGCAAAGGATATGCGCATAAAACCTTTTTTTTTTGCTTGAGCATTTTAGTAGTGATTTTTAAGCTTTTTTGAAATAATTATCTGAACGGCCACAAACAAAGCGTAAGCTTTTCTGTTTAAAAAAAAAAAAAAAAAAGAAACAGCATGCAGAAATGCATTTTTGGAATGCAAAACTGAAACAACTGCAGAGATAAAGTACGTATTCCTAATTTTTTGTTCCAAGAAGTAGAAAAAGTTAGGAATAGAAATAAGACGTTTGGAGGGGTGCAGCTAAATATCTGATGAAAAATATTTTGAAGTTATATTTCATCTGTGTGATGAAGGCGAAATTTTGGCATAAAGGATCGAAGTAATGAAACGGGATACAAACAAAATATATGTTTCAAACTTGAGACAAGTTGTCAAAACTTTGGAGGTGTATCTCTTAGTTGGAGAAAAAATTAACCTAAAAAAAGAAGCGTCAAATCGCAAAATGTAGCATCAGCTTAGTGTTGTTTAGCTAAGTTCTAGTAGCTTCACATGTACAACAGTTGACGAGATTTATATCCACAATCTCTATAAAACTTTTTTTTCCTGTATCGGCATGAAATAAAAAATGCGGTGAGAGTGTTAGAAATATTTCTCACCATTCTAATGTCATCTTTTAGAGTTTATATTTTTTCTTATTTTACGCATTCCGTTTGGTTTTGGTTGGTGCAATATCAGCAAAACCATCAATATCTAGCAAAAACATCAAATGTCTTTACAATTCGAGATGCATATTTTTGTTCTCTATTCTAAAATATCTGGTTATATCGTGTTATTCTTGTAGCATATTATCATGTACTTTCAAATTAAGGAATATTGGTACTCTTATAGTTCCTATCAACAGATGTTAGATTTTACGTATTACATTTACGTTTTAATAAAAAAAGCATTTGCTAACAATAACTACAAATCAATAGTTTTGTCGAAAAAGAAAAAAAAATCTTGTTGAGGCCTCTGGTTTCTTACATTTAATAGACGTTGCGACAAGTGGTGATATTAGTAAAGATTCTCTTTCACGTCCTCACTGAACTTTTCTCTGACTTTAATAGGTGCGATAACTTTAAGTACATAGCAAGCAATTTTCTTACGATTTTGAAATTGTTCTCTTATCTTAACTCAAATTAATAAAACAAAAATTGGTCTTGAGAAAATGTATCATGAGTTAAACTCATTTTTTTAGTTAAAGGAGGCTGATCATAAGTTCGGAAGTCCTCTTAATATTTTTGGGCATAATATCAGGTTCTTAGCAGCATTTTTTTTTCTTCATTCACTTCTTTAATAACGTTATCATTTGTCTTACATTCGAGTGTGCCACTTGATTGTCAAAAAGAGCCATGCAATTTTATTTATTTCTTCATCTATATTTTTATATTGCAATTATGAAATTTATATTTCATTAAATTAAAATCATTACATTGTGCATTCTGAAGTATAGTGACTCTCACCCAAGGTTTTAAATAAACACATTCCGCAAATGTACCAATGGGGTCGTTTCCAAAATTTTAAAAATATTTTTATCTGAAAGAGCATGCTTAAAAACATAGGATCTGACCTTTTTTTAAATAATTTGTTTAAGTTTAATATAAAAAAAAAACTTAAATCGGTGCGCTTTTATTGTTTATGCTTCTGTCCGACGACATCACAAATGATGAAATGCCATTCTGTGTTGCCATTCACAGAGCAAAGTATTTAATTTGCATCTTTACTCACGTGTATTGGCAACGATATGGTTGATAGCAAGCGTAGAGCGCAATTTTAATTCGCTTCTTGCTTATCATAACGTGGAAATGCGGTAGAAAGATGCGCCATAGTGCATCATTTGTGCCGTCATCAAGACCACGCCTTGTTTCAAAAATCGGACATTTAAAAAAAAAATAATTAAAAATTAACTATTGGGAAATGAAAGTATATTCTGGGTTCATCTTATTTTTTTGCTTATTCTATCAATTTCAGTGACAAAAAGTACTACTTTTGACTGAAGGAAACAACCCCATTCTTTTGAAATCCAATATTTTCTACTGAAGTGATGATGAACTAGTGTTAAACACTTAAGTTGCTCCAGGTACATTAATGCTGGTTACAGGAGAAGGGGTTTTATGCTGAACTATTAAAATGAGCTCAATAAATTCTCGTTAATTATATCTTGAGCCATACAGCAATTTTTTAACACATTGTATATTCTATAGTCCTTCTCCTTATTATGAATTAAAATGCAGTTATCCTTATCAATGAACTGTTAGCAGGCCTAGAATCTGTTGCAGAGAAGTACTTTTGGTACGGAAGCACAGAAACTGCATTTATTAAAATGGCACCAATTATCAATTCTATAATGAGGTGTTGACATTCCAGAATTAAGTGTTTCTTAATTATTTTACTCCAGCACAACAGGTGCTATTGCTTTTGCCAGTATTGGTGTTTCTTCGGTCAAAGCGCAACACTTTGTCAACTTACAAAAAATTGGGTAGAATGAGGTCGTTTCCAAAATTTTAAAAGTATTTTTTTTCTGAAAGAGCATGCTTAAAAACATAGAATCTGACCATTTTTTAAATAATTTTTTTAAGTTTAATATTTAAAAAAAAATACTTAAATCGGTGCTCTTTCATCGTTTAACGCTTCTGCTGATGACATCACAAATGATGAAATGCCATTCAGTGTTGCCATTCACGGTTCAAAATATGTAATTCGCATCTTTACTCACGTGTATTGGCAACGATATGGTTGATAGCAAGCGTAGAGGTAATTTTTAATTCGCTGCTTGATTATCATAACGTGGAAACGCAATGAAAAATGTGCCAAATTGCATCATTTGTGACGTCATAAAGACCACGCCTTGTTTTCAAAATCGGACATTAAAAAAAATTAATTAAAAAATAACAGTTGGGAAATGAAAGTATTTTCTGGGTACATGTTATTTTTTTTACTCATTCTATCAATTTCAGTGAATAAAAGTTGTACTTTTGACTGAAGGAAACAACCACATTGAATTTGCTGCAACATCTCACAAGAAACATTGCATGTTTTCAGAATATATTTCATGGCTAATGTAACATTGAAACTGTGTACATAAAAATAGCAATTTTACAATGTTAATAATTTCTATTAATGGATAAAGCAATCTTATTTGTGATTAGTTTGATCCTTTGTCAATGCACTTACATTCGCCAATGAAGCAAACTTCATCAGCTTTGAGCTACCGCTAAATATTATTCAAATGTTATACAATTTTACTCCACTTATTTTCTATCGTATTGGAACCAAATGGGAGGGTAAGATTCGAAACATTTTCACCTTCAAAATTTTGTACCACCCTACTGTTTACTCAAAAGTCGTTAGGAGTGAAATTTCCAAAAGCATATTAACACTCAGCGCAATTCATTAAATTAAAACCACAAAAATATTCGTTAATGTTATTGTTTTAAACAATTTGTTAAGAAATTACTTTCCTGATCGTTATATTTTAACTCGCAAAGCTCTAGTTAAACAGAGACTACCACGCCTCTGCTTTTCAGGTAATGAGCTTTGCCAGGAAATCATTTATCTCAGCATCTAAAGCATCTTCATTCAATTGTAAATTTATTTAGTAGCCGTAGAGAAACAACTCAGCTTTAAGGAATGTCAAGCGAACTAGAAGGAACATTTCTCAAAATCTAGAACATCTCAATAATGGACTCGGAAGTTATCTAAATCTGGCAATACACTAAACTTAGAGCTTAATTAAACTTGATTACCGGTGTTTTTCTTACTAGAAAAAGGAAATGGCTAGAGTCAGGTGGGGTAAACGTGTCAGAAATCAAATAAAAGGCTATTTGCAGTTTTAGAGCTGGAATACGACACCTTGCGGCGATTGATGTAACTAGCACAAGTGGTGAAATATTTCAGTTTTGTGCAGACAAAGCAGATTTCTCATTGGACAAGCCATGTCCTTCAAAAGTGAACGGTCTTGCTTTACCTCTTGAGAATAGCTTTGAAATAAATTATGGACTAAATATGGAATTTTTATATCAGTTTATAAGAACTAGGAATTAAATTTGAAATTTATTGCTCTCAATATTTTATTTAGTAAAAGCAATCGCTTTGTTTTGTTGATGTATTTCTCATATCATTTTTTCTAACATGCTAAATTTTAGTATTTTCATTCCTCTTCGGTTTAACAATCAGTTTTCTCTTAGAGAAAAATGATTTTTGTTCTTCTTCTGCCTATTAATTTTATTCAAATTGTGTAATCATTTCTCATACATGTAAACAAGTATGAAAAAAAAAGTTGCGTCATTGCAATCAGTAAGAATGAATTAACTATCTTTTTGATTATATTTGAAATTAAATGCCTTGCTAAAAACAAAAACACAAAAAAAAGATGTTTTAAGATAGTTTTACTATTTAAATTGTTGTTGCCGATTTTGCTCGCAACTAAGTCGGTTTTTTTAATACAAATCAAAAAATGAAAAAAAAATGCACTTAAAGTCCAAGATGGTCGCACAAGTTCCTGCCGCATTCCGGGGACTTTTAGTATATTCATCAAGAACCCTTCCTGTACGTCTGTGCCAATTTTTAAAACTTAATGTTTTTTTTTTTTTTTTTGTGTGTGTTCAAAAATCGTTCATTGACTGGACTATTATGAACTTCGTATTTTCTCGACGTTATTATGAAGTCAGGCACTTTCCTTGCATTGATACTACTGTGGCAGAGAAAAACCTTTTACAGAATTTTTGTGCAAAGAACGTGGCGGCAAAGTATGCCGTTTGTCACTTTAAATAGTTATATTTCGATGCGTTTTAAATATTTTTTACAGTAACTATTTCAAAAATTCTTTTAGATACGCAATGGAATGAAATATTAATTTATTCCGTTATTAGAGTTATAAGGTAAAACCAACTGAAATAAAAGGTTTATATCTATAAGTGTTTCTTTGTGATATGCTAACTCTAGGTTAGGTGTTTTATTTCATTTATTGGTTTTTAGAATGACAACAGTATTTATTTAAAAATTGATATTTAGGGCATTGTATTTTAATGGTTAACGTGCTATGGCAAAGGAAGCAGTAGCTTTTAAATGTCGTTTAATCCAAAAACAGGGGAAAAAAGCAGTGGTCTTAGTGGTTTTTAATTTATTTTATTGAATCAATATTTTATACAAAGGGGTCATTTTCAAAATTTTAAAAGTATTTGTTTCTGAAAGAGCATGTTAAAAAACATAGGATTTGACCATTCAAAAAATAATTTAACGAAATTTACTATTTTTTAACAGTTATTTTAATCGGTACGCAGATTCAATTTCATTTTTTACGCTTCTGCACATGACATCACAAGTGATGAATTGCCATTCACTGATGCCATTAGCACAGAGCGCAATATTTAATTCGCTTTTTTACTCACAGAAAGTGGCAACGATAGGGTTGATAGCAAGCGTATAGCTCATTATTTAATTAGCTTCTTATTTATCGTAATCTGTTCACGCGGTAGACAACAAGTGTAAGTATTCAGCGCGCCAGTGGAGTAGATCGCCAAAGTTTATTATTTGTGACGTCATAAAGACCACGCCTTGTTTGAAAAATCGGACGTTTTAAAAAATAAATTAAAAATTAAACGTTTTGAAAATAAAAGTTTTTTCTCGCTCCATGTTATCTTTTTTTTTTTTTTTTGCTCATTCTATCAACTTTAGTTACTAAAAGTAGTACGCACTTTTCACTGATGGAAACAACCCCATTCGTTTTAGTTTATTGTCAGTGCGAAAGAAAGTTCTTATTCTTAAAGAAGGCCACACAACTTTTTCCAACGAAAAATTTAAATATTGAATTAATACTGACGTTCTCAGTAAATTATGATACATTGCTGACGACATTTTAATGTGACTGTTTGATGATAGCGTGCGTCGAAAAAGCTGACAAGCATGAAGTAGAACTAAATCTTCTTGTCAGGTAAATTGACGAAACATCAGGTGTTACCACTACGAAGTGTTAATTAATACCTCTCTCCTAACCAAAGTCAAATGTGATCAAGGAAGCCATATTAAAAAGCGCTCTATTGTTTAAGCTTTTCTAAAAACTAATGCTTTCAGCAGTAGCAGTGAAAGTAAAGGGGAAGACAAAACGCCTATTTTAGCTTGATGACGGTAAATCAATGATTCAAGAAAAGTGGCAGAAGAATCTGGTTGGAGAAAACGCTTATTACATTCTAAGTTTATTAGTTCCTAAAATTCATTAAAATATATTTTTTAAACACAAAGTGTTGAACAATAACTTAAATGAGCCAAAAGAGGCCTTATTTAAGCGTTCATAATTTTTCATAATTTTCTGGTTGCATATATTCGACTGAGCAATAAAATTAAATAAGCCAAAGGTGGTCATATTTAAACTTTCATTATTTTTCATCACTTTCTGGTTATATATATTCGGCTGAACAAGACCTTAAATGAGCCCAAGGTGGCCATAGTCAAGCTTTCATGATTTTTCATAATTTTCCGGTAGCATATATTCGGCTAAGCAATAAAATTAAACAAGCCAAAAGTGGTCATAGTTGTTTTCATGATTTTTCATAATTTTCTGCTTACATATATATTCAGCTGAGTTTTTTTTTTAAGATTGACTTTTACACTTATCAATAACACATATCAAGTACAATTTTTTTTGTGAAAAAAATTAACGATTTTTATAATAGTTTAAAAATTGTAGTTTTTGTTCCACCTTTAAAGCAAAGTGTTTAAAAGGTGGTTCATGTAGTGGTAGTCCAGTCATATTAGACATTAAAATCGCAAAACACGAAGTAGTTCTGATTTTTTAATATGGTGTTTGAGCTCAGTTAGAGTAGCGTAAATCTAAGTTTGCAGTTTTCAAAAACCTGTGCTCGCTGCATGATTCGCGAAAAACTGCAAAATTTTTGGACTTTTTTAGTTTTTCCTCTATAACTCCTAAACTATCCAACTTTTGATACCAAGTGTGAAGATACTACCCGTTTTAAAGCAATCCCGTTTTTGAACAATTTAAGCTCAAGTGAGGTTCTTTACGACTAATAGTTTAGGAGATATCGTACTTCAAAAACTGGCCATTTTTGGCAAAAAATGAAAAAAATTATGCTTTGATCACATCACATTCCATGCCAAATATGGACATGAATTCCCACTTTAATCGAACAACCTTGGATATACTGTTATAGTACATTTAATTTGCTATCATTTAAGCCAAAAACGAAGTCTGTAGATTCAATAGTTCCTTTACAATCGCAAAACAAACAAATAATTGGAAAATTGGATTTTTGAAGAAATGAAACCAAACACTTTTCAATACAATATGGAAGATCCTATTCTAAAAAAAGAGGGGCAAATAATGATATAATACGACTCTAATGTGTATTTATATAAGTTATGTGTGCTGGCAAAACAGGGCGGTTATGAAAAAATTAAATAGACCAGTAGTTGACAGTCCTATGCAGGTAACGCAAACATTCCGTCCCCTACTTATCCATGCCATTCACATTGATGAATTTTCGGCCGTATTTCGTTTTTCGACTGGAAAGTTATCTACAGAGCTTGGTTTTGAATAGATACTATTTTTGAACAAAAGATTTTCAGTACAAAACACTTTCCATTAGAATAAGAGAGATATGGACAAAAGAAAAAAAAAAGCAGAATTATTTCAAAAGGGTGAAACTATTTACATGTTGGTTTTATCATTAAAACGTATCTTAAAATTAATTACGCTTAATGTCTTGATTGTACGGTGTCTTTGATGGGTACGATCGTACTCCGAAACTGGAAAAAAGAAGGATATGTCGATTTATTTTATTTTATTATTTTTCTTTTATTCATTTTTCTCAGTTAGAATGGCAAAGATGTTGTGTGATTTAATCACACAACATCAGATCTTGTTTTAATCTCCCAAAGTGTAATAATTTCTCTGAGTATTCACCAAACAAATAAACTCCCAAAAATCAAACTGATATTCAGACTGTACAAAACTTATATATTAAACTTTGCATTTTCGCCGTGGGGTTGCGTAGCTCAATATCAATCACCTTTCAGGAAGATCTACAGAAATCAAGTTTTACGAAATGATTATTTATTGAAAATAAATAACTATATTTTATTTCCTAAAAATAAACTGATCTTTACTTAAGATGTAAAGTGCGGATAATAATAAACAATTTTATGTTTCCTTGACGACGCGTAATTTTTCTCGTGATTATTACAAGTTTTGTACGTACTGGAAACTAAAACTCTGTTTGATTTACAAGATATATCGATTAAAACAGCTAACCTTGAGCCAGTCCCGTATTAGCCGGAAGTTAGATTCACTATTTTTGAGCATTGTTAAAATGTAAACATATTATGGTTATTTAATTGAAAAGAGGTAAATACTCAAATTGTAAAAATTTAAAATTTTAGTAAATGTTATGAAAATTAAAAAAAAACAAAAAACTGTATTCTTTTTCTGATATCATAGAAGGAAAAAGTTTTACAATTTTTTTATATCCCTTAAATACTTGTGGCGTTGTTGATATGCATTGGTGAAATCACTAGTTAGGAGTATAATTAAGGGTGTTTTTTTAATTTTGAATATAAATATTGTAGTTCCAGTTCATGCAAAAAATAATTCTAACGGTGTTAAAACTTAAGAGTTTCACTTTTATAACTGATATTTTCACTAAGGATCTATATATATAATATGAAATAAATAGTAATATATTGGTTTGGCCAGTTATGGTTCCACTCACTTAGTTACGGTCATTCTAAAAACTGGTAAAGATCATACTAGCTGAACTGAATTTTATGAAAATACACAAAGCAAAAGTTCAGAAAAACTAAAACATTATTTTTTTCTGACAATATAACCAAATTTAAAGTATCATGACTTACCAAATCAAGCAACATAAAGTTAATAAATGGGTAATTGAAAAATCGCTTCTGAAAGATTTGTCTGAATAACTACAACAAAAATATATAAATGGATTTTGCTCTTGCCAATATGCAAACTTGATATTGACAATGTAAGAGAAACCTGCCCATTACTGGTTAGATAATCATAACTGGTCAATTACCCTATGTTTTGTCTCCTTTTCGTGCAATACATTGCTATGTCCAATAAAATATTTCCCTTTTTCTGACATAATAACATCGTATGAACATAATAACATCGTTTTGAAAGTGAGAAAACAGTAATTGGAATTGCCGCCATTTGTTTTCGAGTTGCAAGGAGCCTCAGACGATTTTTAGTGTAAACGTGAGCTTATAGATGAAAGAACATATGTCAAAACTAAACTGTTTCTCTTTTTTCATCTTTCCTTTTCAGTGATATTATTTTACTTGTGAAATTATAATTCCTTCATGTAATTTTTTAACCAAATTTGCTGTGATACATTTCTTTAACAAGAATGACAAAGTACATGACATTTTTTCCCCTTGCGTCCATAATGGGGTTGTTTCGTTTTCCTAACAGTTATATTTCAATTAATTTTTTAAATGTCCGATTTTTCAAACAAGGCATGGTCTTTATGACGTCAAAAATGATGTACTTTGGAGCATTTTTCTACTGCGTTTCTACGTAATGATAATCAAGAAGCTTATTAAATATTTTTCTCTGTGAATAGCAACAGTGAATATCATTTCATCATTTGTGATGTCATCGGCAGAAGCGTTAACAATGAAAGCGCACCGATTCAAGTTTTTTTTAATATTAAACATAAACAAAATAATTAAAAAATAGTCAGATCCTATGTTTTTAAGCATGCTCTTTTAGAATTTTTTTTATTTTAATTTTGAAAACAACCCCATTGTTTTCCCACGGAATGACAAGACAGACTTATTTATAAGCTAAAACACCCCTCTGAAACTCGGCTGATTTTTATGAAAATCTGTATGTTATCAATTCTTAACATCACGTGACATTAAGTATCAGTCCAGACATGACCCTACTAGATGGCGTTGACACTTTCGGGCCTCTTGACAAGTTATGACGTTTCTGTGTTAAACCGATGCAACTATGACCTGCTCTGTGCATCCACCAATCAATGACAAGTTTCAATTTTTTTTTTTGATGGGACGTCGCCCAGTTTGACCGCAAGAGGCGCTGAACGGAGCCCTTGCAGCCACTAGCCAATGGCAACGAATGGAAAACAGGGGTTTCCTGTAGCGCCCTCTTTGTTGCCATGAGTATCAGCGATTGTCAATGCCTATAAAGCGTAAGTGAAATTTAGTGGGACCATGGTCCAAACTACTTGACGGGGCTAAAAATAATTTTACTCAAGAAACTATTTTAGGCAAGAAACAGTCTTCTAAAGTATGCTTGATTTTCTTGAAATATCTGCAATAGCAATAGTCCCCTTATTAAAGTTCCACATGACTGAACTTCGCTCAATATTTTTAATCAGTAATCCCCAACCGTTTTGTATCTAAGTGCGAATTCTAGAATACTGGTCTCATGGCGGGCCCCATTAGTTTTTTTTTTTGCTGTTACTAAAGAGGTGGATGTAGCTAATAATGCATATACACAATGTATTAAAAAAAGTAAGTTTTAGGTATTTTTTAAAAATATTTTAAAAATCTCTTGCACATAAAATATCTAAATACTAAATAATGAAAGCAAACTATACAAAGTCCGAAACACAAAATGTATTAAGTTTAAAGTCAACGTGATTTTCGAAAGTACCTTTTATTGGTCATTGTTTTGTATTTAGTCGAGTAACTTAATTTTACAGGCAATAATAGTCAAAATGCTCATGTACACTTCCGTATGAAAGTAAGGCGCAGTATCTGCAGCAATGCGGTTTTGAGGTATTTGAAAAGAAACACGTTTTGTATTCCATACTAACAACAGGGAAATGTTTGAATTTATCGTTTTTCCCCGTTTTTAATGTTCAGTTGAGAACAAACAAAAGTGATTGCACAGTGCAAAAGATGACAAAACTGCAAAAAAAGAAAGAATGAAAAAATTGTAGATATTACACTTAACCAGGTAGTGCAAGCCTTAGTATATGCACTTTGATTTTACGTGATATTTAACCCTCGAAAATTATGGTTGTCACAAGTGCAAGAAATCGGAAAACGTTTTAAATTTCGAATATGTTTCTCTTAATTGCGTATTTTCTAGAAACACTCATTTCATAAAAGGAACTTTTGGAAAATGTCGCCCATGATATATAAAGTTTATTATAAATATACAGTTGGCTCTCTGTTTATCGACACTCTATTTAACGACGGCTTTTCACTTTCCCAGATGGTTCACTGTAGTGTTAAAAGCATTCTATTTAAGGATGATTTCTACTTAAGGACAATTTTTTTGTGGTCCCTTGAAAGTCGTTAAACAGAGAGCCAACTATATATATTTTTTTAGAAATTCTCATTTCATATAATGGATTTTAGGACAATGTCCCCCTGAATATACAAAATTTCTATACTTCCAGTTCTTCTGTTCTTATAGAATTAAGAACTGTAATGTGGGCTTTTTGCGTTGTAAGAAATTTATAACTTTTTTGGCTATTTGTTGAAAACGAAAAAAAAAAAAAAAAAAAAAAAACTTTTACTTGTTATTTTATTATTATTTTTTTTTATATCCTTATACCACGAGGCAGGAACACGTGAAACTCTTGGTGGGAACTGTGGTGCCAGCGGGCACAGGGTTGGGGGCCCTTGTTTTTAATCATGGATTAAGAAATTTGTGTGTATTGCAAGTTTGTGTGCATATGAGTTTTAATAATAATTAATGCAGTACCTTTTCCATCTTATCTAGGGCAAAGGACGATGCGGTGGAGCAGCGACCGCAGTTGCTGTGTCCTCTGTGCCAGTCGGTGGACCTTGCTACTCAAACGAACAAAATGTGCGGCGATTGCGGGAAAAATTTCTGCCAGAAGTGTGGCACCTTTGTGCCTGGGGAAGGAAGGGTGAGTACTCTTCACTTAGAGCTGGTTCCTCTACCTATTTCTTTTACGTTCATTGATTACTGCTAAATGCGAAGCAATTTGTATTTTGGGCACTTGGGTGATGCTCGTATTCACCAGCCGATTCGGAACTTCGTCAGACATCTGCCCATTGAAGGTTTTTCTTTCTTTCTTTCTTTTTAGTGCTTATTGCACAGGTTTATTTTGATAGGGACTACAATCTGAGTGTTTTGCCTCCCCTGCGCATGATATATTTTTATTACAGTACAGAATGCATATAAACAGCACATGAAAGAGTTTACATCACAAAGAGGGGAAGTTACATCCAGAGCGAGGGTGGGAGTCGAACCCACCACCTCAAGTGTGTGAAGTAATCGCTTAGACCACTCGGCCACTGAGGCCCCAGTTGAAGGTTTTTGATTGGTTGGAAAGAGCAAGAGTTGGAAATGCGGTTAGGGTGGCTAAGGTTCAAATCAGTTGGCGAATACAATCATCTTGAGAATTGATCACGAGTTTCTGCCAAAAATGTGGAACTTGTGTGTCTGAGGAAGGAAGGGTGAGTATTTTCGATTTCCAACTAATTTCTCTACTTCTTTCTGCTACTTTTATTAATTACTTAACGCGTTGAAGGTTAACTACGAATATTTTAGTGGCTTGTGAACTTGGCTGATGCTTGCATTCTCCAGTTGATTCGGAACTTTTGTCATGCGAACCGTCAATTGAAGCTTTCTGATTGGTCGGAAATAGCTGCAAATCACGGTTCTGTTACCAATTAAAGTTCATATCTGTTAGTGAACGCGGCCATTTTGAGAATCAACCATGGTTGGCTCTTTTAATAGGTTCTGGGGTACAGACATAAATAGGGACATTTAGCTTTAGAAAAGTAGGAGATTAAAGTTGGCTCCCAGGTACAAGTTTATTTAGATTTTAACTTTATATGTAGCATTTCAAAATAAATTGTATTCAGTATATTATTATTTTTTATTCATTTCTGAAGAAAGCATTTCTGACATTTATCATGAGACAAAATCCGTTGAGCATAAGAATCTTGAGAAATAGTTCGTAAAAATTTGCAATAGTATCACTTTAAGAAACGACACTTAGACATTTTTCATGAAAAACTTAACTTAATATACAAAACTTAAGATTAGGATTGAAACGGGTTCACAAAAGCGCGAAACATTCTTTTAAAAACACTTGCAGCGCATGTAATACCTGAAGTATGCAATTTCGTTCGGACGCGGCATCGCATTTTTACAAAAAAACACCGGTTTCGTAAATTTGACTAGAGCGAAATTAATTAAAGAATTTCTCATTTTGGTAGTAAACATTAACACTTTTAAAATGTGCCGCGGTGAATAAGTTGTTCAAGAACTGGCTTTTTTTTGCGAGAAATTTCAACTTGGAATAGGTTAATTTTAAAAGTGTTGTATAATTTAAAATACAAACTTATACTTTTGTGTAGAAAGTAATTGAATTTCCAAATGCATTAGGTATCTGATTAGCTTTATTGTCAGACAAGCAAGTGTTTTAATATTTCTGAATTCTTTTCTTGTGCATTTCCAGAAACTAATTCAATTTCAGCTAGCATGATAATTTCTTGTTTTTAGTATCCCATAACTAAGCGAGTGGGACCATAAATGGTCAAACCAGTACATTATTATCTAATTCAAACTATATTGTAAATCATCATTGAAAACTGATGTAATTGTCATAGCTATAAGAGTCCCATTTCAAAGTCACCGTTAGAATTAGTTTTTCCATGAACTAGAACTACAAAATTCGGTAGAATTGTTAAAGTATGGGAATAAAGTTTATTAAATCTAGTTTGAAGGAAGTGAGACAAAAGGTTTATTAAGTTTTTTTTTCAACCTGGCACAAAAGGTACATAAATATATACGTAAAACTATACATAGTATTTATGGATCAATATAATAAATAATAAAACAGATAGATAAATAAATAAATATTTCACATGTTTTTAAATTCTGAGCAGGTGATTTTACCGTACATTTTATTATCTAACATTACGGTAATTTTTCCACTCCTCGAAATCAAAATTACACAATTTTGATACAGAATTAAATTCATTTGATTTTTTTTATTTGATTTTTCTCGATAATTTTTTTCACTATAGCTTCAATTCGAATTCTCGATAAAATGAGAAAAATCCAAAATTTCCGAACATGGCTACTTACCATGCGAGACTCAGCACAATAAAAGGTTTTCCCGTTTTCACTTCTTCAAATAATTTCTCATCGCGTATTGCCACCAAAAAAAAAAAAAAAAAAAAATCCATGTAAAACCATGAAACCCTGTCGAATGAGTAGGAGAAAATGTAATCTAATAAAGGTCACACTATCTTGGAGGAATTGCAAATTAAAACGTTGTACGTTTAAAACGCAGAGAAGCCCATGTGTAAATGAATGGAGGGGGTGGGGGGTCGCGCCAAGAACAAAACGCCAACATATGAATCACCAAAGTGGGAATATTCTCTGATCATAGGATGTGGAATGATTGCATAAAATGAGGGCCGATGGTAAATATGAAAATTCGTGAGACAGGCATAGCCCAGTGAAGATTGAGGTTTTTTTAAAAAGAAGTTTCCTTGAACTGGGAGTGAGACTAAAATCAAGAAGAAAAATGGGGCATTTTCAGTTCTACAACCACTTTCAAGGTAGACACAGTAAAAAATAAAACAAAAACTATGATGTAACCATGAACGTAAGGGATTCCAAATAACAACCCTTAAATGCATCGTGTTGTCATTTTGTAACATACCCAATTTAGTCTTCTAAAATAATATAAGAACAAATTGAAACTCTGTAGTGTCTAATAACCAATAAAATACTTACTGAAGATGCCATTAAATAAATTTTAAACTTGTAAGTGAACCAATCAGATGGAGAACAAAAATAGGTTTATTTTTTGGGCTTTTGCAAATGTCGGACTTTTTTTAACACGCTTTTATTAGCTTCACTCGTATGTTTGTGAGTAACTCTCCTTTGGACTAAAAGCTAGTGGCTTATTACTGTTAGTACATTCCACCACTTTATGAGTGTTCGTGGCCGAGCGGTCTAAGGCGTGGGTCTTCGCGTACGTCCGCGACCGGGAATCATTGGCCTTGCGTTCAGTTCCCGTCTGCACCGAAATTAAATTTGTAATCTTGCAACTCAATTTTCGCCCACTATTCCTGATCGGATTCTTTTAAAATTTGGAATGCAACCTCAGACCCGATGACAATGCAATATTTTATAATCAAATTAATTTATTAATGATAAATTATTAGTTTATTCTAATTAACACGATTTTATTAGCTTAACTTGTATGTTTGTGGGTCCAATTTTCCTTTGGACAAATAGCCAGTGGCTTATTGGAATTACTTACAACGTACAAATCAGAGCTGCGAAGTGCAGCAATGTTTGCGCATGAATTCACCAGAAAGCATTCAAAATGTATGATGCAAATAATGAGTGCAAATACTGAGATACATTTCATTATAAAAACCGAACACACGCACAAACATTTCATTTAAGAGTTACAAGTGTTAGCAATAGTTAATACCTAAATCTTATTTGAAAAAAAAAAAAAAAAACTGTAATAAGGATTTTATATTTTTTAGAAATAAAAAATACAAGCAAATAATTTTCGATTATTAAGTACAAAAAGTAAAATTGTAAATCACAATCTTGGAGGTGTCCATCCCTCTAAAAGCCGCCCCCCCCCCCCCGAAATGGAATCATCCAAAAAAGACTGCTTTAAAATACCCTCTCTCGTAAAAATGTCTATAGCGTATTCTGTGTAATCCCCTCCTCGTCCCTCGTGAATCATAATGATAATTCGTACAAAATAATAGATTAAAAAACTAAAAAAACACGCTTTTCAGAAAAATAAATTAAAAAGTAAAGAATAAAATAATAGTTTAAAAAACTAAAAAAACACGCTTTAGTACCAAAGTGAAGTAAAAAGTTAAAAATAATCTTTGGATGACAAGTATATAAAGTAATTGACCAAACGCTTAATTTTACTGTAATAAAAAAAAAGCGTGGTGTGGCTTCTTATCAGTTGTCTTAAATTTCTTCCACTTGTTATCCATGCAAAAAATAGGCCGCCCCCCGCACGCTTTTTTTTATTACAGTAAAATTAAGTGTTTGTTCAATTACTTTATATACTTGTCATCCAAAGATTATTTTTAACTTCTTAGTTCATTTTGCTACTAAAGCGTGTTTTTTTAATTTCTTAAACTTATTATTATTATTTTTTTAGTTTAGTGCGCTTGCAAATATCTACGTCTTTTAAATCTATGACGAAGAAAATTTTATTACTAGTTAAATAGTAAGGTATTTCTACAATGTATATCAGTGTTTTGGGACATTTACTCGTAAATTAGTAGTCGTTTTTTCAGTTAAAGCCCGATGTTGCTAAATGATTGTTTAATCATAAATCGTACCTAAACTAAGCTATGATTTTTAAAGTATTTTTCTCATGATTTGAACAGAAGTTGAAATCGAAAGAACATATTTTGAAGTGTTTTTAAAAAATCATACATTTAAGGGTTAATCAAAACTTTCATGTGCTAAACAAAGAGCATTCTCTAGCTTCTACTCTCACACTAACCTTTTGTTGAAGTCTTATGCTCTCAACCTGCGAAAAGAAAGAAAATAAGGATATTATGCCGCATTATCTTAAAGTGTTGTGCATTACCTCACACTAACCTTTTGTTGAAGTCTTATACTCTCAACCTACGAAAATAAAGAAAATAAGGATATTATGCCGCATTATCTTAAAGTGTTCTGCAAAACTTAAGGGTATAGTGGAGAAACTGACACAGGAACGGAACGAGCATTCTAAAATGAGCCGAAGGCTATGATATCTACGGAATGGTAAGACTAATTAGATATAATCTATGCTTTATATGGGAGCACATACGCAGCACGAGGCCCTGGGGAAACTCAGAAGGAAAATCACACTGACGGTTTATACTTAGTCTCTTAAAGTTATCGCACGGTTGACATCTACTTGAAGGACACCAAATAGCTGCCTCAAATTTAATAGGAATTTTCTGGAGACATCTCTGCATTGGGATATTTCTACACTCAAAATCAAATCGAGAATAAAATATATATTTTTTTAATCTTAAATAAACTTGTACTGAATTTCACAATTTTTGGAATGCATTTTGCATGTCCATTATTGTACCAAAGTATCGTAACGTTCGGGAGGAGGAAGCCTACTGTAACATAGTTTATAGCTCATGATTAAATATATCTTCTAATATCCAATTGTAGCCAAAAGCTGAGTTAATATTATTTGGTGGGTATGAAATACCGTGTGAGACAAAAAGAATGGTGGGGTTTCAAAAGTGCGTGCTATTAAGAGTAAAAAGTGGTACAAAAACGAAATTGTCTTACACGCATAAATCTTTTTAAAGATGTATATCTGTACTTCAGAGTCAGAACAACATAAGTCACACAATCGTGATTTTACAAGAGAGAGGAAAAAAGGTTGTCTAACACATTCAAAAGATAGGACGCGCGCTCTTTTAACGCTGGTTTTACAAAGCTTGTAATTAAAAAGATTATTTTTTAAAAATAGAACTAGCGTTCACATGGCTCGATACGGAATAGGATTCAACATACAATGCACTAATAAACAAAAAATCGCATGTTTTTGGCCTTAAGTCAGTCTAGTTCTGAGGTACTGATATGTGTCCTCTTCCTGACGCTTGAACGATATCACACTTATGTCCAAATCCCAGCCATACACGTTATAGCATGTACGCAGACACAGAAGCAACTGTTGTAGTAATCCAATTTTCAGTTCCTCGAGATTAGCAAGTAAGAGGAGTACAAGTACAGCATCCTTTACATATCCCCCAAAAGATAAAAATACCAAGCTGTTAGATCTGGTGACCTAGGAGGCAGTTATAAAGTGCTAAATTACTTGTCCCTTGATCGCCATTTTGACTAACTGAATAATATAAATAACACGTGGAAAACATACGATGACACACAGGGACATCTAGTTGTAACTAATTGAAACTTTACAACTCCTTTTTATTCTAGCTCCGCCAGAGAGCTGTAGGTCCAATATTCCCTAATTAGTAGTCTTATGAAACCACAGCACTCTTTTTGAACCACCCTGTATTTTAATATTATCAGAAAATATTTATAGGTTTGTTTGCAATGCTCGAGAAGTGTGAGGACTGACAATGATCACTTGTTTTTCGTGCTACGTAGTACGACCATAAGACTCTTGTAAAGTTTACGACTATCTTGGGATTGCGGCAAATTGAACTCGTATTGTAAGCTGGAAAATTTTGCGATTGTGAGCAAAATTTTGCAAACATAAGAAAATATATGGCAAAGGTAAAAAAAAGAAAGATTAGCAAAATTAAATAATCCGTAATTTAGCATCTGTTTTCTTTTGGGATATTCAAAAGTTAGTAAACAGTGCACCTGCAAATTGTATTCTAAAAGTTTTGAAATATGATACTTTTCTTACACAGTGAAAAATACAATTTTTAGCCATTATTAGATTTTGAGGATAAAAAGAAAGATTTTTTTTCCACTAAATTCTAATTTGCATTTTCTTTCATCTAATATATAATGATTTTAAAGTAGGAAAAAATATCGAATCTTAAGTGTAGCGGATAAGATTAAAACCACTTGCAACAACGTATCTAGTGCGAAAATGCATGCTGATTTTAAAATTCTTTCAAGGTTTCACTCTAAAGTCCGATTTGATAAATTATGCAGAAAGTTGCATGTTACATTAAAAGCTCTCATCCTTAATGTTTCCATGAAAACGTGTTATAACACTTTAAAAAATTACGTCATTTTTTAGTCTTTAAACGGTACAATTTCAAGATTTATTGAGGCACCGGTTGAAAGCGTTCACACGTTATGAGAAAATCAATAAAAAAGTTATTGTACTTTTTGGGTAAAAAATGCGAGGCAAACAAAGAAATTGACTACGAACATGAAAGTACACACAGCCTTACTTTTTATCTTTCTACTGTCAATTAATATTATGATCTTGTTCAGTTAACTTATTTCTTGTTCAGTTTCAAAAGAGAAAGAAACATGTCTAGCCAGTTTGGTTTAAATAGGAATCAAAGTATTTTCCTCCAAAATAAGATAAATGCTTCTTTTTCTAAAAATATATTTAATATACTCATAGTAGAAGCTAATAAAAAGTTAAACAAATCAAAAGAATGAAAAGGAGTATAAAGAGAGGAATTTGTATTACTTGTTTAATATCGACAAGACCTCGAGCAACATTCTCAGAATACTTTGATGCAGAATGATTATTTTTTCCCCTGGCGAACGAAAACTAAATTAAGTAAAAGAGAATAAATGAGAAATTAAAGATTGAGTTCCTATTCAATTGAAAGCAATTTTAGTAAAATAAGACGAACATGGCAAATAGACAAAAGAGCTATTTAAAAGAATTTCAGAACAATTTAAATGAACAATTTAAAAGAATTTCAGAACTAAAGCTTAAAAAATATTTAGAATTCTTTTCCCAGAAATTAAAGCTGTAAATGTGTTACAAAGAAATCCAAAGATTTAAAATATATTTTACGTGATTCATTCCATTCTTTGAACAGCTGGTCCCTAAAAAATTACTAAGAAAGTTATTTTTTAGTTCGGTTACTTGAATATTCTAAAGCGCTGTTTGCTTTTCCTCTATGGTTAGGCTAGTAAAAGTTTCCCCTTAAAAGCTGTTGTATAAGGTTTTGATTTTTATTCTTTAATAACTGTTTCATTTTCAAAATATTTATTTTAGAACTACTAGGTTCAGGAATATATTTTGAGAAAATTATGTTTTCGAGATGGATATTTTTAGGATTTGCTCAAGTTTATGCATTTTTTCTTTCTTGTTTTGATCTTGAGGAATCCTCATATCTCTTCGTTGATTTTTTAAAATTGAAAACATTCCGGAATTGATTTTTCTATTTCTTTTTTATAAAGTGGTTTTTACTTAATGTTATTATGTACCATGGCATAGTCTCAACCAGTGGTCGGAAGTAGCGCGCTACAAGTAGTGCCTTTACTGTAATATAGCTACATTTTTTAGTAATTTGTAGTATAGCGCACTACTTTTAAAAAAAAGTAGAGTAGCGAGTAGTTTGATACAGAACACTAGTAGTTTTTAACGTACTCAACCGAAACTGCTTTTAAATAAGGTTTAAAAAAAAAAAAACATTTTATCAGGAGTATAAGAAAGGGGATTGTGTTCAGATCCAGATCCCTAGTTTGAAGCTCAAAAGTAATTTATTAGATCCTACAAAATATAAATTCCTATAAAATTAATTCCAATATAGAAAATTAAAAGTTTTTTTCCTCCGTTTAAAATATGCTTTCCTCATATAATCAATTTTATGTATATGTATGCCAATGTAAAATTCGAATCAAATTACGATTGCTTCTATTTACATTTATCAAATAGCCGAATTGTAAAAAATTGAATCTTTCAATTTTTTAATCTTTTCTTGCAGCAAATATTCGTAAAAAAGAAAGAAATGATAGTTCTAAGTAATATTCTTTGTTTAAATAAGCTTATTTATTAATCTGGGCAACTTTTCGAATATTTTCGTTTAATCCTCAAATGGTGTGTTTGTGTGTGTGTGTGTGTGTGTGTTTGTGTGTATGCTACTTATTTATTTATTTTGTGAAAAGTAGCGAAGTAGCGTCTACATTTCAAAAGTAGCTTGTAGTCGCTGTAGTAGAAGTTGTAATTAAAAAGTAGTTGTAGTTAATTACATTTGAACTAACGTGTAGTTCTAATTCGCTAAAAAAAATGCAGTTTTTTCAACCACTGGCCTCAACTTATTTCGCATTTTTTTCGTCATTGTGGCATTTTAAAATATGAAATATTTTTAAAGGCCTAGAAATCGATGATTAGATTGGCATTTCTTTTTGTTACTTTTTTTTTCAAAATATTTTATCTTGAAATTTAATGCTTTAGAACGAATTTTACATGCTAAAATATTTCTTCTCTTTTTTTAGTTACAAAATTGTATCTAGTAAAGTCTCGTTTTACCATAACTTGTTGAAAAAGTTTTCTTCATGTTTTTTTTCCACTCCGTGAAACATCTTATCTTAAAACTGCTCATTTTGGAGTGACTTGTAAAAAATTTTTTTTCTGCATCAACATCTTGTCAAGAAAGGCTTTATTTTGAAATTTTTTGTTGAACACTTTTGTCTTTATTTCTGGCTCATGTTTACATTTTTAAAGTCAACAATTAATGGTTTTTTAATGATTTTTTTTACTTCTCTTTTTTTCTGAGGGATGAGACGGGAGCTTGACCTTATGCCACGACTATTTTGGGAAAAAAAAAAAAAAAAAAAAAAAAAAACAAGCATATACACAAAGCCTTTGATTTTGTTTTTCTTCTTACTTTATCAGTTACAAAACATTGTTTAAAAATTATAATCTTTTAAATACTTTGCGTGTAGGAATCAGAAAATTACCTAAACAGAATGTTCAAATGTTACTCATACAATTTGAAAAATATCAGCTGCAGATTCTAATTAAAACATTTGCTCAGACCCTGTAAGTGCTCTTGTGCTATTAAACCTAATAGAACCACCGAGTTGAAGTATTCTCATGACAAGAGTAAATATGGTTAAACTTAAATGTTACAACAAAGAAAAGGACTAAATATCACTTCCTGACTGAAAAAATTATAACTTTAAAAAAATTCACTCATTTATTATATTGTTTATAATGACTTTTAAATAGTAACAATACTTTTAAATTTTTGCAGTTGTTGCAAGACTCGCATTGCTTTTTAAATTAGAATCAAACATTATTTAGACTATTAGTAAAAACCAAAAATGTATTTGGAGCAATATGTGTTTTTGGATCAGAAACAGGAAAGCTGCAATACATAGCAATTGGTTTCTCACAGATTACATTATATTTTTTAGAATGTCATTGAAATTAGTTTGACTTAGGGAAATTCGAATATAACATTAAATATCTAAAATGATAACATTTTAAAAAATAAATTTTCTGAACTTTTTTTGTTATACTTGAAAGCATTAAATGGAGCTGTCCTCTTTTTGTACCGGGTCAGCAACTGAAATGTGGCAAAATTTTTTTATATCTTTCATGGGGTAAAAAAACTGATTCAGAACTTCCATGCACTATCTAGTTAATACATGTGGTGTGATCGTTGGAAACAATTTTTATTTCAGTCTTCTCTACATTCAAAATCCTTTCTCGCAATTGTGGCTAGAACTGGCCAGCTACGTCGTGTGACCAAATTGAGAATTTTAAATCAAAAGTCTACGTTAATAAAACTCAAACAGACCGAAAATTCAAGCGGTAAAGGAAGTGTGGTAACTTACATTGGTATGTAAGTGTGTGAAATAGTGGCGCTGCCTTTCAAATAGTCATGTCGGTGCTTCGCTCTACCGGTTCGCTAACGAGTTAAAGTCAAATCGAAAACGTGCCCAGCGTGAAAACCTGCCCCGGTCTCCCCTATAATTTGCTTGATTTTGTGATCACGTGTTAATGCCTCCGACATTGTCACCTTTTTTAAAAAAAGTATTTTTGAAGCAGTTCTCATCCCCTTATCCTTGTGAATTTTGGTTTTCAGTATTAGTATACGTCAAGTAGGCATAATATGGAGTAAGGCACTGAAAATAATCTAAGGTGCGCTTTGTAATGGCTAACCTATCATTCAAAAAACTTGCCAGGAAAAAATATTGACCGCCCTCTTATTCATGTTGGGAAACTGACCAGAATTACATGCCCATCTCTCCTGTATCCTAGATTACCTTAAAATAATTTGTGTATTTAGTTCTTTGATTCTTTTATTACCAGTTTTCGAATAATATGTTTAAAAATGCTATGTGTATTAATGTTAGATTTTAAGAAAAAAACGTTGATATATTTTTATTTAATAAGTAGCTTTAGCAGTCTAATCAGTAACAGCTTCAAACTCCTATTGTACTACTTGAATTTACCACATGTCAGGGGGGGGGGGGGTCATGACCTCACATAAAGGTCTAATTGGGACGGAAGAAGTTGAAACTCCATGACTTAGACCATTCCATTCGAAAGGAGTTTTTACTTCTAACTTTCAATAAATAAGTCGAAACAAATCACAAACCTGTACGGAAAATTGCCCAATATTCTGTATAAAACATCACTAAAATTCAATCTTGAGTAGTTTTACAAAAACTTATTGAAGTGCAAAGCATATTCAAGGCGTTGATTCAATTCTGTGACAGTTTTCTGGTAAAATATTTTTAAATTACGTTAGAAAGGCATTAGTACGGTAACAGCTACAGACACAATCATACTGATGTTCCAATTCTATTCTTTTATCTAGCACTTCAGAGAATTTCCAATAGTAATGTTTAGAATCTTATTTTGGAACTATTTTTCTCTAAAAAAAAGCTGACTTTAATGCCAACAATAATAAGAAAAATCGTTCCATTTAGACTTTTAAAAGATAAAATGTAACAATATTTGAAATTTAACTTTAAAAAATGACCTTTTGAAAAATTTATGTTTTTCATAAATTCGAAGAAACGTTAAATGCATTTGCAAAGTATATTATTAAGCACCATTTTTATTGAAATCCATAAAAACTAAAAGCTAGTAAAACGGCTTTTACAATTTTTTGGCGTTTTTAGCGCTCTTTCTTTTTCATTTATCGCTTTTCAAATATTCTTTAGTTCAAAAGCCTTTTTGTAGCTTTTAAAGAAAAATAAGATTATGTTCAGCTCTTTTTATAGCATAGTTTCTATCATTACTGACGGAAATTTTTATGGTTTATTTCGTTTCCAGTCTGCTGCGTTGCCAAATTTTTCCATCACAGTAAATGGGTTTATGAAATACTAAATAGTAGTTTTTGCTTAGGTTATTCTATTAACAACATAGCCTTGTTGGCATTTAGCTATTTTTCCCTTTATTTATGAAATGAAATTTCATTTTTGTGCATTTAATAACATATTGATAGCAAAATAAAAAAAAGTTTATTTCTTTCCTGTTTTATTTCTTTCTTTCATTATTTATTTCCAATTACTCTAGTTTTATTTATTTATTTATTTTTTATAAAACGCCTTGATGATGTACGTGCAAAAAGAATAGAAAAGTAATTTGCACAAGTACTTGATTTGTTCATTTTTACTTTAAATTTAATATCTCTTCTCTACATAGTATGAAATGAAGTCCCCAAAAAGTGTCTGTAGGTTTGAACTCGCAAAACTCGAGAACTACCCGGCCGATTTCGGAGAAATTTTCACAGTTTGTTTCGTTAAGTCCTGAAAAGGTTTGCAAACCAGTTCGAAAACAATTCGATGAATAGTTATTTTTTTTATTCCAATTTAGGCCCAATTTTCTCATAAATTCCTGATGATAGGGGTGAAAAATTACTTGCATATATTAATATTATAAATCGTTGAAAAGAGTAGAATTCTTCGCATTCTACGCAATTAGTTTGAATGATATAACTTAATTACGACGGGAGTTATTTGCGTTTTTAGCTCGAATTTGTTTAGGCTTAGCTGAAATGTAGGCACTACTTTCTTCATTAAATCTATCAAAAAAAGTGAAGGGATTGCCCCACGGTTTTCCTTTTGACACCATTGAAAAGAGCTGTTTTTTTTTACTCCAGATCAAAAGTTTAACCCTCTATCTCCATTAGAAAAAAGTTACAAGCGAATTAAATGAAGCTTAAAAGTTTTTAACCATTTTATTTTCCGTTTCCACGGTAATGCTTTTTGAAACCATTGTTTATTTCCATCTTTCTCATTTTCAATTCGTCAACTTATTTTACTTTGTGTTTTCATGGTTACGCTTTTTAAATTCATGTTTCTCATTTAAATTTCTTAAAAGTATTTCAGTATCTCTCATCACTGTTTGGAGGGGAAATTTTGCACGATGGTTTTTTTTTTCTTTTATTTAAGCCTTATTGTTGAATTTACGTCACTTGATACAATTTTTATTTTCAGAGTAGACCGGGCAAAGCCGTGCAACGCAGCTAGTATGTAACTAAATTATAGAAATCTAATGATGGTGTCGTAGCAACCAATAAAATCGTTAAGAACTGATGACTTCAAAAAATGGGGCTAAATATTGTTATCGATGCGTAAAATTTCAAATAAAGAACTAAATGAGCCTAATTCAATAGTTTGAAATAGATTAAAATAAGAATGGAGTCAGACTGGATTTGTCTATCAGTGCAATTGCACGGTTACAAAAATTTGTTGCACAAAATTTTTGCATTTGTTTTACAAGTGCATTTGAAATTAGAATTGGCGATCGATAATAAGAAATATTTTGATGCTTGAGATTTTTGCACAATTGCCAAATTTTGAGCAATTCTACCAACATTAGTGATTTAAAAAAATAGCTAGAATATAATTTTGTTATGAGCATACTACTGAATATGCATTCAGAAGACTTTATTAATGATGTGTTGAACGAGCACATCCAGTTGGGAAAGCAAAACTATCAGAATGGAAATGCTTACCATTCCCAAGGATTGATGAGCAATAGAGAGCAGGAGGCGGCAGCCTCCAATAAAAAAACGAAAAAAAAAAAAAAAAAAAAGACAAGGAACTGCTTTAACCAGTAAGTGGACAAATTTAAGGTAATATCCAGCAATTCTGAAAAGGAAAGGCGGAATGTAGAGATCGCTTTTGTGTATCAACCGAGGGTAGGTGCTACATTTAGCTCTCACCGGTTGATAGTGGTTATATAAGCATTTGTGAAGAACAGGATTAAACTTCTGTTCTTCGTTATCAGCTTTTATTAAGTTTGGTTTGTCGTGGGTTGGTCAACCACGCTTTTTAATCGTTGCAAAAAACAAAAATGAATTCCCAATTCAAGTAAACTATAAGAGGCACTGAAACCTCTGGTCAATGGCAGCTGAAAGAGGTAAAACAAAAACCCATCTACTTACACTTGTGCAATCACACATCTATTTTGTCTGCGTCCAAGTTGCAATGTTTCACCTTTTTGGGTAATTTCTAAATCATCGCAATGCGTATCCGTGTTCTAGAACTGCGAATAGCAGTACATACACTGTAAAAACGATTCAGAAACGTTCCTGGAAAATAATGGGCAGCTAATGTGCCCAATTTCTGCCAGTAATATACCGTGTAAAAACCAGGAACGTTTTCCACTAAAATTCAGTAACCTTCCAAAAAAGTATCCCGGAAGCCTCTTGAAAAATATTCCCGTTTGAAGCCAGTCGTGTCCCAGAGTAAACGTAAGTAGGTATAATAGAATAACTTCGCACCTTCCTGATTTATTAAGAAATTTTCATAATCAGCATTGCAAACATGGCCGAAGCTAAGCCAGAATTGCAAGTAAGCATCAAAAATTACTCGCTTGCAATTCTTGCAAAGCAACGTAGTCTATACTTATTCGTTCGCTTTGTGAGCTTAAACTGTATGGATTTGCCTCAATCGCACTGAAGCCGACAGACACACTTCATAAATACGTTCAGTTAATCCTTAAACTGGGAGCTAAAAATATTTTTCACAACAGTGAGAAATCTACATTCGTGCAACTTGTAGCAATTCAGGAACCTTTTTGACAATGATATTTAATTCTTTCAGGAAATTAATAAAAACCTTTGATATCTCGAAACGCTACACGGAGATACTCAGAAACGTTTCGGAAATTTTCAATGTATGTAGCAGTTAAATATCAATAAAGTTAACGAATTAATTTCAAGGCTGAACTTAAGCAAACACAGGCTAGTGAACTTTCGACTTTTGAAACTTTTCGAAAAGAATACAAGTCTCTGAGACTTTCCTTGTTTCTACTAATCTGTTTAAAAGTGTTTTTAAAAATAGTTTCACCAAATGCTTGTTTTATCATTGTACTAGCTGTACCCGACGCGCGTCGCTACGCCAACAAAAAAATACATCATTATACTGATTTTCATGACAATCGGTTGAACGGGGCAGAAGTTGCTACTCTGCAGTGCCACCTGGTGGCGAGTGGCTTCAATGAGCATATTATGCACCTTCTCTGTAAAAATACATATATATAGCAATTTGCATAATAATCGGTCCAGGTATCAAGTGAAGCCGTGACTATACTCAAATTTTGTACTCACGCAGTTTGCAAGATCGCTAAAAATATCAAATAGAAAAAGTTTTAAATCCCCCCGTTGTATGAAAAGCCATAAAACAATAAAGAAAGAATTTATTTGTTCAAACTCAAGAAAAATGGCAACAGCTAACTTCTTATCAATGAGATCTTTCACGCGAATTAATTTCCGCAGCCGATAATTTTATTCGTATTTATCCAATGGATTGTGACTTAAATTGGAATAAAAAAGGAACTATCGATCAGATTTTTTTCGAACTGGTCTATAAACATTCCCAATACCAAAAATAACAAACGGTGAAAGTTTCAGCCAAATCTGCCGGGTAGTTTTTGAGTTCATGGATGACATACAGACAAACATTCATTTTTATACATATAGATTAGAAAACAATAAATGTAAAAGACCTTATATGGTCCTAAAATTTGTGTTTTTAAATATATTCTGCATTAGAGCGAAAAAATTTCTCGTACTTCTTACTGAATAAATGTTATTTAAAATGAAACCGGCAAGACAATTATTGCTGTTGTATTGATTCGAGGCAAGCAGACATCAATTTCATATAAAAAGGAGAAATTAAAATTATTAAAATTCTACGTAAAAGCACACTCTGGTTCAAATTAAAACGGCCGTGTTACCAATAAAATATATCAAAACAGGTAAATTATATATATTTCATGCTGTTTAATAGCTAAAAAATGAAACTTGTTGTTCTTATCAAAGAAAACAACAATAGTGGAAATCAAAACCAGATAGCTCCAAACAATTCACAAACAATTTACCAAATCCTTGGACATTAATAGGCAGAGACACACTTTATACGAGAGCTTTCGCAGTAAATCTTCAATATAGGTCTATCAAAACGAAGTTCTGACCTCATGTATCATTTCAGATCTTCTCATTCTAGGACAATGTAAATCCCATATAAAGTCACCACAACAAGGCATCCCCATCCAGACAGGTATTCCTGATGATTCAATCCTTGCGTAAATCACAACTTAAATCTGAGCGTGTGGATAATTGCCGAGAAGTTAAAATTGACGTGTTTCCAATAAAACATATCAAAACAAGTAAATAAAGTTCATGTCATTTACAGGCTAAAAAATGAAATTTGTTGGGCTCATAAAAGACAACAACAATAGGGAAAATCAAAACCAGATTGCTCCAAACAATTCACAACCAATTTACCAAATCCTTGGACATTAATAGGCAGAGACACACTTTATACGAGAGCTTTCGCAGTAAATCTTCAATATAGGTCTATCAAGACGAAGTTCTGACCTCATGTATCATTTCAGATCTTCTAATTCTAGGGCAATGTAAATCCCATATAAAGTCACCACAACAAGGCATCCCCAGCCAGACAGGCTATTCCTGAAGATTCATTCCTTGCGCAGAGTACAACGTAAATCTGAGCGTGCGGATAATTGCCGAGTCATCTCCATAAAAGTAGCACGCAAAGCAACGACGAAATTGTTTTCGGGATAATTAACGGGCCTGTAAAGCAGTTCCATTAGATTCTGTTATCGATTCCGGAGCTGTCCTCCCCTGCAGAGCACGTACCAAACTTGAATAATTGAGCAGCGGCAAATTATAAAGGGATACTAAAAACTGCCAAGTTGGAGGAAAAAGAAATAACTCTCTCTCTCTTCAGAGAAGGTGTTTTCGTTGCGACTCTAAACGAGGCACTTAAAAACAATAAAGAGGTATCTATACGCATTTAATGGTTTAAACCGTATAAAGTGGATGTCGTTTTGATTTGACAAAAAAGCTAATGAAAAGGGTAAAGATTTCTTTTTTTATATTTTACCTCAAAAAAATGAGCAGTTTCTTTTTCTTCGATTTAATCTTCAGAAAGGTGAGGTTTAAAAGCGTATACACCATGCAAATAATGGTATTAAGGTAACTCTTTTTTGGAAGAAATTTTATTTGAAAGAGAAAAATAATTGAGTGTTTTACACTTACAGACGTACGACGACAACTTGACAAATTAAACAGTGAAAGTGACAACATTTCAATAAATCAGGTTTTAACTGGAAAAAAGTCACTCTCGCAAAAATAGCACAAATCGTAAGACACTTTCGAATTTTATTTTTTTAATTTTAATATCGTCCACCTACTCGTATTTTGTTTCATTAATTGCCCATTTATTTGTGTATAATAAACAGGGATCAATTCTCAGAGCAGGAATTAGTAACTGGAGGGAGCAAGTCCAATCATTGGATTAGGTAATGCTGAGGCAAAGATCTCAAGTCACATGGTTCAGCTTCGACTAATGGGAGACACGTTTTACGTGAAACAAGTGGAAGAAACATGATTTCTTTCAATACTTTACTTTTAAATATGTCGCTTGACATAAGATCTTTGCTTAAAGAATGAAAGACTTCATTCTCTCCACCTTTTATTCCCTATCAGTGGTTGAACTGCTGCCGGAAAACAACGCCGTTCCTGTGCTGCTATTCCGGAAAAATAAATTATCCGTTCACATTTAAACTGATCATGACTCTGAATTCAATTAGTGTTTCTCGTCGGCATTCCGGTACTTTAAAAATTAACCAATTCACCCCCAATAATTTAAGTTTCAGTGGTTTGTACATAAGTGGTTTATGAAGCGTTTTAAAATGGATTGGAACTTTCTGGGTAACCGAGTGCAAAATTAAAGTTTCCAAAAAGAAAAAAAAAAGGTCAGTAGTCCAGTCAAATTATACAAAAAAAAAAAAAAAAAAAAGGGCTGAAATCGCAAAGTGCGATGTAGTTCTGATTTTTTAATATGTTGTTTGGGTCAGTTAGGGTAGTGCAAATCTAAGTTTGCAGTTATCAAAAATCTGTGCTCGCTGCGTAATTCGCAAAAAACTGCGAAATTTTCGGACTTTTTTTAGTTTTTCTTTTATAACTCCTAAACTATCTGACATTTGATACTAAACGTGAAGATAATACAAGTTTTAAAACACATTAAATATTAAACAATCGAAGCTAACGTGGCGTTCTTTACGACCAATAGGTTAGGAGATATCGTACTTCAAAAAATTGGACATTTTTGGCAAAAAATAAAAAAATTATGGTTCGATCACATTCCACGCCAAATATGAACATGAATTCCCACTCTAATTGAAAAAAAAAAAAAAAAAAAAAAAACTGGATATACTGTTACAGTACATTTAACTGGTTTTCATTTAAATCAAAAACGAAGTCTGTAGGTTCAATAGTTCTTTTACAAAGAAACAAATAATCGGAAAATTCGATTTTTGAAGAAATGAGACAAAACACCTTTCAAGACAATGTGGAATATCCTATTCTAAAAAAGGGGCCAAAGAATGATGTAATAGGACTCTAATGAGCGTTTTTATAAGCGTGTTTGCTGGCAAAACACGGCGGTTACAGAAAACTTCAATAGGTCAATAATTGACAGCCTTATACAAGTAACGCAAGCAACATTGATGAATTTTTGACCGTATTTCATTTTTCAACTGGAAAATTACCCACCGAGTTTTATTTTGAATGCAGAACTCATTCTTTTTGCAAAAGCCAATGGAACTGTCCAGATTCATCATATCAAACGTAAAAAATTTTTTTGGCTGTTTTCATCTCAAATATTTAACATATTTCCTTCTAGACAAGTGCCAAAGTTCAGTTAATTTGTATTTAGTTTTATTCTTTTTTTTAGAGAGCCGATTTTAACCGAGTAAAAATGGAATAATTCTTAGATTCGTACTTTTTCTTCACGCAGTTAGTAAATGTGATACCACATCTCCTTATGTCCGTCTAAGAAAAGCAAAACTGCGCGGTGTTTTTCAAACGAACTGGTATAAAGTTGACCAGGTCACCATAGCTTTTTCCTGAAGTGAATCTCGAAGCTTTATCCGAAGCTGTAGAGATGGAGCTGGTTGCTCTGTATGGAAATGAGGGATCCTCCTATCTTCTGCGACAGTATTCAGTTCCAAATGTTCCTCAAAGCAGCATGTAATGCAACTGTGAACTGTCTTTGTTAGTCTTCAACTACAAGAGTAGCTTCATTCCATTCGTATCTCAGGTACCGACAAGTAAACAAATGGTTTGCAGAGGAGAAGGATGCCTCAGAGCGGAGTTGGTTGAAGACCAACATAAATTTTGAGATTGGTTCGTCACCAATCACTACATTAAACGATCCAACCTCATCCGTCCTTTTCATTTTTTTCTTATTTAGTGTAAGAAGGAATAGATGGGGAGTAATCTGTTGTTGCAGAACTGATCTTAGCTGCTCAGTTTTGTGTAATCTGCCATTTGAAAAGACTGCCCACGACATCTTTGCCATTCAAATCGATACAAATGAAAAAAAAGGAAAAATAATAAAATGAAAAAAGAAATCGATCTATCCTTCTTTTATTCAGTTCTGGAGTACAATCGCACCCATCAAAGACACCCTATAATCAAGACACTAAGTGTAGTAACTTTTTAAGATACATTTTAATGATAAAACTAGCATGTAATCGCCCTCTTAAAATCCTTCTGTTTTTTTTTTTTTTTTTTTTTTTTTTTTTGTCCATTATTCTAATGGAAAGTGTTTTGTACCGAAAATCTTTGGTTCAAAAATATTATCTTTTCAAAATCAAGCTTGGTAGATAACTTTCCAGACGAAAAACGAAATACGGCCAAAAATTCATCAATATGAAAGGCATAGATAAGTGGGGGAAGGAATGTTTGCGTTACCTGTGCGTAGGACTGCCAACTATTGGCCTATTTAATTTTATTATAACCGCCCTGCTTTGCGAGCACACATAACTTATGTAAACACATATTAGAGTCTTATTATATCATTCTTTGCCCCCTTTTTTAGAATAATATGTTCCATATTGTCTTGTAAGATGTTTTGTCTCATTTCTTCAAAAAACGAATTTTCCGATAATTTGTTTGTTTTGCCTTTGTAAAAGAACTATTGAACCTACAGACTTCGTTTTTGGTTAAATTGAAAGTCTATTAAGTGCACTGTAACAGTATGTCCAGTTTTTTCAATTAGAGTGGGATTTCATGTCCATATTTGGTGTAGAATGTGATCAAAGCTTTTTTTGTTATTTTTTTGCCAAAAATGACCAATTTTTGAAGTACGATATCTCCTAACCTGTTCGTCGTGCTTCCACTTGAGCTTCAATTGTTAATTGTTGCTTTAAAACGGGTATTCACATTTTGTATCAAAAGTTAGATATTTTAGGAGTTATAAAGGAAAAACTAAAAAAAAAAAAGTCCGAAAATTTCGCTGTTTTTCGCGAATTACGCAGTGAGCACAGGTTTTGGAAAACTGCAAATTTAGATTTTCACTACCCTAACTGACCCAAACAACGTATTGAAAAAATCAGAACTACATCGCAATTTGTGGTTTTAATGTCTAATATGACTTGACAATTAAAGTTTTTTTTATCGCTATCAGCGAAAATAAACCAACAAATCACATTTTTGATAGCATTAAAAAGAATTAAAAAAAAACTTAGTAATATGGGTTTTTGAATTACTTCTGTCAAGGGCAGATACTTCGCTCAGGTCAGCTCGTATGTTTGTACATGTAATTATTTAGACCGAAGAATATCAGAAAGGTTGCACAAATTAATTTTTTTCCTTCACGAAAGAGAAGTTTTATTTCCAAACACATTTCCACATTTCTTGTAGACCTAAGAGCGACGAAGGAGCGATTGGATCATTAAATTTTCCTCCGAACAAAAGCGTTAGAAAAAAATTATTTTCGTCTAAATGGTTTATAGAGCTTTAATTTTTCACTCTAAATTTCAAAAGAAAAAGAAAGTCAAAGCTTAACAGCGAGTGAATGGAAAACATTCTCTTCTGCTTAGTTAAGAATTTAGTGCTTTTTAGAGCCCATCGCAGAAAAAGCTCATGCTTCATTTCTTCACTTATTGATTATTTTTTTTACTCATTGCGAATCACAATTTTATATTGAGTTCACTTTTCGTTACAATGCAGTCAGTAAGGTATCTCTTCTACCTATATAGCTCAAATGTTAAAAGAAAATATGCTTTCATATAAAATATTCTCAGTATAATAGTTATTAAATTATTTATTAGAATCTATTCAAAAGGTCTGTTATCTGTTTGAAAGTTTTTTTGCATTCATTTATGGTTTTCTTTTTACATAAAACAGATATATTTTGCTTACAAAGGAATTTAATATTGAATGATATATTTGAAATAGTTTGTTGGTCGTAACAATTGAGAAAGAGTAGTTGTCCGAAGAAAATCAATGTTGGTTTTCTGGTACGGTCTTTTAAATGTAGGCAAACTTGTTTTAAACCTTTTTACTAAAAATCATTTAAATTACATTTTCACAAACTAAGAACTTTATGATTTCAAAATTTACTTCTTCTGGTCAAAAAAAGGAATTTCGTCCACATATTTATCGTTGCAATTTCTTCATTGATTATAGTTATTCTGTAGTTCTAAAATGTTATATTTTCCCAATAGTCTACAGCATTGCTTTTTATCAATGTAATTATCACAGAGAAGAAAGCGAAAGAAAGTTTATTAAAAAAAAAACCTTGTAAAGAACTTGATTGTTCAATCATATTGTCTTAAAAATATGTTTATACTGTTCAATGAGAAAAATGTTTTTTTTTTTTTGTTTGAATGGAGTTGTTTCCTTCAGTCAAAAGTAGTACTTTTTGTCACTGAAATTGATAGAATAAGCAAAAAATATAACATGGACTCAGAAAATACTTTCATTTTTGCAACAGTTATTTTTAATTAATTTTTTAAAATGTCCAATTCTTCAAACAAGGCGTGGTCCTTTATGACGTCACAAATATTGCACTATGGCGCATCTTTCTACCGCATTTCCACGTTATAATAATCAAGAAGAGAATTACAATTGCGGTTTACGCTTGCTATCAACCATATCGTTGCCAATACACGTGAGTAAAGATGCGAATTAAATATTTTGGTCCTTGAATAGCAACACTGAATGGCATTTCATCATTTGTGATGTCACCCGCAGAAGTGTTAAACGATGAAAGAGCACCGATTTAAGTAATTTTTTAAAAATATTAAACTTAAAGAAATTATTTAAAAAATGGTCAGATTCTATGTTTTTAAGCATGTTCTTTCAAAAAAAAAAAAAAATACTTTTTTAAATTTTGGAAACAACCCCATTGTATGCATTTCACCTTCCAAATTTAGTTTACTTAACAGCTATAAATATGAAGAAGTTAAAAAAGCAGTAAAAACGTTAAATATGTTTTAAACTAACAGGAAAAAGAAGTTTCTTTGAAGGAAATTAGAGCTAAGGAACTCAACAAACTGAAATTACACCCGGAAAAAAATTAAACTTCAACAAAAAGAAAATAAATATATTTCTTCAGCATGGAAATTCAACTCAGAAGATAAAAAAACTGAAAATAGTTTAAATTTCTAATAAGAAAATGTCTTATTTTTTCAGAAAACTAGTTTCGTCTAATTAGGTAGTGCTTATTCTCGTGGGTATCTCAGCTGGAACAACTTAATTAGCCAAAAAATAATTTTCTAAAATACAACGTGGTTAATTTAACGCATGCTTTAATTACGACATGATATTTTCCGCGTACATGGTGAAAGAAGTTTTAGAAGCTTAATGATATTTTTTCGAAGGAATTCATAGAAAAAAAAATTTCAAAACAGAAAATGACAAAAAAATGTTCTAATCGCCACCTGGTGTTCTGAAATCACGTGACCTCCGAGAAAAGACATGTTGAGAGGATCGATAACTTTTAAAGAGGCCGCCAGGAGCCGCTGTCGTCATTAGTCATTCTCCCAAAGTAGGTTTCCATAAAGGATTTTCTTTTTAATATGCAACTCAAACACCAATTATAATTGCGTCCGTGAATTCCGTTACCCCTTTTATTACTACGTCGTAACCTCGGTATTTGTGAAGGGAAAATTAATGTTCTACGATGGATAACGTCACAGATGTCAAAAGCGACGGATATATTTCAACGAAGACTATCATTTTACCCTTAAGAGCATTAATACCATATTTTGCATCGGGTATAGAATTTTAAAATGAAGTGTCAGAGGGACGCCATTAAGAAGGTCTCTAATTAGCTGAAAGCGTTTTAAATCAAGTTTGGCAGAAGACGTTGTTTTTCTTTGCAAAGAGGTGAGAGAATTACGTTGTAAAGGATTCGCTTAAAGCGTTGATACAAGATACAGGAGATTATCTTAGAATGATTAAATCTTAATATTCGTCATTATTGAATAACGTCACTTTGAACTTGTAGCCACTGTTGACTTTATGAGCATAGTAGCGTTTCCTGCAAATTGTTGAAAGGGCTATATTTCAAGAGTAATACGTAGCATTTTTCAATACTTTACTTTCAAATTTTTATATGTTAAAGAACGTTACTCTTGTATTTTTAATGAAACAAATTACTGTTATTTTCGGAAAATTATTATAGGGTAGACCGGGGTGCTTATTCCAAGCTCGAAATTCACCTTGCGAGATTAGTTCTGATCGTCTCACTAGATGGCGCTTTAGGGAAAATCGCAGTCTCGCAGTATAAATCTCGCAAGTTCGTATTCTAAGCTCCAAAAGAAGGGGAAAAAGTGACTTTTCGCGCCTTTACTTGCGAGCGAAATCTCGACTGCCCCGAAGCAGGTGAGATTATGCGATTTTTGTGATACAATTATGGGAGTTTTTTTCTGAAAGGTATTGGATCGAGGAAAACGAATTTGGATGATGCCAATCTTGGAAAGGATTTAGGAAGCGAGGGGGGGGGGGTTAAAACTGCACCGGGGGGGGGGCAAGTGGTTTTCTATTCAATTTGTGATACAGTTGCGGGAGTAAGCTTTCTGACAGGTATTTATTGGCAGGAGGATAACAAATTAGGAATAAGGATTTTGCCGACGCCGAAAATGGTGCAGGGGGCAAGGGGGAGGTCATAACTGTACAGGGGGGGGAAGCGGTTTTCTGTTCCATTTTCGTGACGCAAAAAAGGGAGTTAGTTTTCCGCTTGCCAATACATTTCAGAAAAACTAATTTGAATGTTGCGAACACCGAATATGGTGTGGGGGGGGGGGGGGCAAATGGTTTTTAGCGGAATTTTTTTGATAAAATTACGGGAGTTGGTTTTTCTGAAAGGTATTGACACGAGGAAAACGAATTAGGATATTGCCAACCCTGAAAATGTTGCAGGGAAAGGGAGGGGCGGTCATAACTGCACTGAGGGGCAAGTGGTTTTCCGTTCAATTTTTGTGACACTAAAACGGAAGTTAGTTTTTCTAAAAGGTGTTGGCAAGCGGACAAATTAGAATGTAGCGAACCCCGAACATTTTGCAGGGAAGAAGGGGGGGGGCAAAGTGGTTTTCGGTGAAATTTTCGTAATAAAACTACGGGAGTTGGTTTTTCTAAAAGGTATTGGTACGAAGAAAACGAATTAGGTTGTGGCCAACCCCAAAAATGGTGCAAGGGGTAGAGAGGGGGGGAGAGATATAATGCAAACATAAAATAGGTATATATGCAACATTTAACGGGAGTTAGTTTTTTTGAAAGGTATTGACACGAGGAAATCGAATTAGGATGTGGCTAACCCTAAAAATGGTGCAGGATGCAGAGGGGGGGGGGGGGAGTTATAACTGCAAACATAAAATAGGTATATATGCAACATTTCTCGCTTAACAACAAGTTCTCAAAGCTTAAAAGGCTTAAACCAACTAATAACAACATTATAATGCACAAACATCCGAATTAAATGGCAGACACGTGTTTCGGAGATATTAAGAGCTCCTTTTACAATGTAAAAGATGTGAGTTTATGAATAAAAATGCATTCTCGGCTAAGGTTGATTATTTCCATTGATTTTATTTTCTTTTAACCAAATCCATCACTTAGGAAATAAGATGGGGGGGGGAGGGATCGGGGGCCCCCTATTTTCAAGAGATAATGCATTTGAAAAAATTAAGGGGCTATAAATTTCCTACGCCTTCTTTTTTTTTTTTTTTGACAGCTCGACGGCCAGCACAAATGCGTCTAGGGCAAATTATATAAAAAGCGTTCATAATTTTTATTTGTTTTCTATACATTATCCCACTTAAAATTTAGTTATAACACAAAATTACTAGTAATTGTCTCTGAAAATTGTATGAATTTCATGTTTACACAGAATATTACAATCCCCTGTTTTTGCGTTTTTAGGGGGGAAAGGGTGACACCACAAATTACTGCCCCCCCCCTAGATGTGACCCATGCTAGGTACGCCACTGACGAAGGTTTTTTTTCTGCGTTCTTTTGTTGTAAAATACCCTCCCCCTTTTTCCCCTAAATTCTTTAAAATATCCACTGTTATTTCAAAAGAGGGTGTAGAGTTCTTTCATAAGATTTCAATTGAATTCAATTTGTAAGAAAATTTATTTTTCTTCATTGAAATTTGATAATGATTAACTAATTACAAAACAGTACCGAGGCTAGTAATTCTGGAGAATTGATTCCAAAATTTGATTTTCCATTTCGCTGACATCAAAATTAGCAATATTGTACAAATACTGTATTTGATTATACTGTAAGCATTTGTAAATTGGCTGCTGTATAATATGATGCATTTGAAAGAAAAGAGAATACATCAAAAAACGCTCCTTTTCATTTCTTCTTCAATTTAGAATCTTTCCCTTTGATTGAACTTACTTTAAAGTTCTTTATCAGCTGAAGTGAAACTATGATTAAAAAAATTATTTGCTTTGCCAATATTTTTCAATATATTTACAGAAGCGAAGTTTTTATTTATTTTAAACTGCTCTTGTAACCAAGATTGCTGGTTTAACTTTTTAATCTTGAAAATAAAGATGGAATTGTGTAATCATATGTACAAATGTGTTTTAAAAAAAGAAATCTAGAAAAGTACTTTTTTGAAGAACAATTGAAAAACAGTACTTAGAAGAAATGGGATCTTGAAAACAGGAATAATGAAGAAATAAAATTTTTTATTTAGCATATACTTATTAAATTATAACTTTTAAAGATAAGAGAGAAAAAACTCTGAAATATGTCTTCGAAACTGAGATTGTTGTTATAATTACAACTGACAGGGGGGAAGGGAGGGTATCCCCAACAGCCCTTGGTTTTTACATAACCAATCATAATATGGAAGATTATATACTCTGTTATGGTTTGCTCTCATCCCCAAAAAGCTTAATTTGCCCAACAAGCCTTTTACATTTTATATGGGGTGCCCCCCCTAAGAGCAAGGGCCCCCCAAATATCGCGAAGACTCCCCTCTCCAAAAGCAAGAGCCCCCAAAATGAAAAAACACCCCTAAAAATTTCAATGGTGCAGTCAACGAAATGACTTAATCCCCCTCCTCGGTGCGCACACCCCTGCATTTTAATCTTTTATATATTCAATTTGAATGGCAGATTTTTTCATGAAGACTTTCAGGTGCATCTAAACCTTTCGCACTCTGCACTTCATTAAACACGACAACAATAATAACAACATATATTCAATCCACAATTACGGACAATTTATATTTCTTCGTCTGCATTTATGATAGTAAATATTTTTTTTTTAATATCATGATTATTTTTTAAGGTTATTATTATTACTATTGATTAAAGTTACTAATATCGTGGTGTTATATTGTAAATCAACATGTTTTACGTTTAATTTTCAACTTATTTATGTATTGGCTCCCCCCTCCCCCTCTTCTATAATTGTTTTAGACACTGTAATGTTGAAATATGCATAAAACATGACTTACCTTTTGCCATTTGAGAATGCTTTGAGCACCGGAGCCCTCGGGGTTTAACAGATGGACGAGTTCGGCCCATTTTTTCTTTTTATCCTCTTTCGTGAATTCCTATGAGAATTTATTCTTATGGACGCTTGGATTTTCTTAAAGAAAATCTAAGATGATTTAAATGTGATTCTTCGTCACACAAAATGTGTACTTTGAAGCAGCCACTTGCAGGCCTTTCAGTGATTCTTCAAAGTTCGCGCCTTATCGTACACGGATGAAGCGAAACAAAAACTACGTGCGCTGAAAGAACATTGGTTGGAAGAAGTCACGTGCCTCAGCGCGCCTCTCATGCTACCCGTAACCGGCGAAAAATCCTCTCCCCCCTTCGCGTCTTTTCTCTTAAACTCGCCCGTTCGCCGACAGCTGGGAGATGGGACTTTGGAATAGCAGATTGCGAGATATTTACGTCAGAGCCGATCACGTGACGAGAAATGTCGAAGTCGAAAGCAAAAAAGCTTAGAATGACCTCCCGGGGCACTTTTGCGCATGGGGCACATTTACGCAGTGCCTTTTTTTCAAAACTAAATATAACTGGAGAGCCAACAGTAGTAACATATTGATGCTTCTCCCTAGCAAATATCCTCACAAGTTTTTGAGCATCAGTCGTGCTTTGGTCTAGCATGCAGAAAGAATAATCTGTTTTCTACCAAGTCGAGTAAATTTTAAGTTGAACGTTTTGAAGCTTATTTTGAATAAATATTACTTAGTTAAAAAAGAACAAATATATAAAAATTAGCAGAATTTTATCCTGTTTTGAGAATTGTACTTGTATGAACTGGAAAATTATTAAATTTTTTTGCACGTTAAATATAAATCCAAACTTGACGACGGGACAAGTTTACGCTTTGACGTCTGAGCACCTTTACGCACGTTCCTACTGTGTCTTCCTTCTAAACGTGCCCAAAAAATTTTTTCGCTCCGAGCTGTCGCAAAACTTTTTAATATTTTCAAGCTGTTTAGTTATGGAAATCACCATTTATTTTTTTATTTTAGTTTCAAATTCGTATCTTATAGCTCACAATCTCAGCTTTTATATTCAGTCCGTAGTATATTTGCTTTATCTTAACGATGGTAAGACTTCATGTTCAAAACATGAACAGAACCACGTTAGGTCAAAATAAATAAGCGTAATGGTCAAAATAAATGGTCGAAATAAATATACGTATTAGGTGTCAAAATAAATACTTCTTAATTAAAACTTCATACAGCGATTTTCAAACAGTGGTCCATCTGACCATTCCTCGGATGGGGTTTAGATAGTTTCAGTGCTTACATTCAGATAAATTATCACATTAGGAAAAGAAAAATGGCTTAAAACCATAGCTTCTGCCAGGATATTACTTCCTATTTGTTTGACCCCATATTAAAACTAAGCTACTTCCTTGTTGCATTCAGGTACTGAAACAATTGGGAATGCACTTCTGATACATATCTAAGCGCTCATACACTTAAATACATACACACACATGAAAAGTTGTGAAGTAAAAAATATATGATTAGATTACTGTGCATCAAATATTCTCTCTGATAGCATCTCATTGTTGCGTTTCTTTAATGGAAATACAGTTAGAGTCTGACCAGCAATGAGTTGGAATGAAAAACATCCGGTTTATTTATTTATGGAGGAGCTAATGCTTCACATATACAGAGAACTGCGTACCGCCCTGTCTTCAGACCCACACACATAAAAGATTACAACAAAAGAGAAGAAAGTAACATCCAGGACACCGGCGGGAATCGAACTCGCGACCTCCGGCCTAAAAGGCGAAGCTTATACCACAGAACCTCGGAGACTCCAAACACCCGGTTTACAGGTGGAATTGGGCGCATCTATTATTTTTCAGATTTGCCAGCTTTTGTGGATGCAAGTTAGCCTCTAAATTAAGCAGAGCCACGTTGAAATTGACGAAGCACGCGCTTCAAGTTTTTACTTTTCCCCCTCGTTCGTCTTAACTGGGCGTTTGACAATTTATTCCATATCATCCGTGGGTGGACTGTATGAATGTTTCTTCTTTCACTTCTTGGTAGTAAGCACGCGCATCAGATTTTTAATTTTCTCCCTCGTGCGTCTTAACTGGGCGTTGGAAAATTTATTCCATATCATCCGTGGATGGACTGTATGAATGTTTCTTCTTTCACTTCTTGGTAGTAAGCACGCGCATCAAATTTTTACTTTTTCCCCTCGTTCGTCTTAACTGGGCGTTTGACAATTTATTCCATATCATCCGTGGGTGGACTGTATGAATGTTTCTTCTTTCACTTCTTGGTAGTAAGCACGCGCATCAAATTTTTACTTTTTCCCCTCGTTCGTCTTAACTGGGCGTTTGACAATTTATTCCATATCATCCGTGGGAGGACTGTATGAATGTTTCTTCTTTCACTTCTTGGTAGTAAGCACGCGCATCAAATTTTTACTTTTTCCCCTCGTTCGTCTTAACAGGGCGTTTGACAATTTATTCCATATCATCCGTGGGTGGACTGTATGAATGTTTCTTCTTTCACTTCTTGGTAGTAAGCACGCGCATCAAATTTTTACTTTTTCCCCTCGTTCGTCTTAACTGGGCGTTTGACAATTTATTCCATATCATCCGTGGGTGGACTGTATGAATGTTGATTCTTTCACTTCTTGGTGCAACTAATATAGAAAATAGTGTATTAATTTTGATTTGCCTAGAGAAGGAAAACAGTTTAAAGAGCCAGGTCGAGTGGGACGATTGAGGCAGTGAGAAGCAAAGGAATGTAAATGGAAAAATTAAAAAAATAGAGATAACCAGTACAAATAGTGGGGGAACCTCTCCTCTGTCTTGGGGAAAGAGATAGTACCAGTAGCCGTGGTAGGTGCTGCTGTACAACATGATTAATAAAAAAAAACTATGAAAGCCTAGGACGTTATCTTCATACGCGTTTTACTAAAAACTTGAAATTGTCCACTCACATTACTTTGCTTCAAACTGCCCCAATTGAAAAAGGTTAAAAGTAAATACCTAATGAATATTCAAAATGTACAATGTCGATGATGCGATGTTAGTTTCAAAAAATATATATATGACAAAGTAGTTTGCTCTCACCATTGTGTCAAATATATCTTAGAGCATTGTGAAGAGAATATAAGCTTTTTTCTCTTTTTGCAGCGATCCGTGTGGGTGTGCAACACCTGCTCGAATCGGAGAAAACAACTCAGTGCAGCAATGGCATCAGGACAGCAGGATACCATCACGTACACGACTGCGGGACAAAAGGCAAGTTTCTTCCAAAGCTCTTTAGTGTTCAAACACCACAGTTAGTTATATAATCAATGAATTATCGACATGTTTTCTCATATTACATATTTAACTGTTATAAGGAAGTGATTTAGAAAGAAATTGTGAAAATACTACCTCTGTCCCAAACTAATCGCCACATTCAGGTCGAAAGTTTTGTCACAAACTAGTTTCTATATTTGAATACATTTGTACTGAGAAAATTGAAACTGATGGTTTCATGATGTCATTTAAACATAAATTTTAGGTGCTATTCTATCAATAAATCGTATTTACTTGCAGTCATTCCCCTTTCTCTCCTTAAAACAATAGCAGATTAGTTTCAAAACTCCAGGGTATGCTCTATTTTGTTGGGGCTCTTCCACCAGTAATCACATTATCTTCTAGTTCACGAATCGTGACCACATTAGAAAAAAAAACAGATCTTTCTGGTACAGGGGTGGTAAAATGTCTAAAAAGTAGAATGTGGCTTAAGAGTGTGTGAACTCTGGGTTTTTGAAACTAATTTTATTATTGGTTGATGTTAGTGAATAAAGATGATTAATTTTGAAAAGAGGGAATTCTTATCCAATAAATGCTTTTTATTAATAACATAGTATCCTAAAGTCTCTAAGGAATATCAAACATGTTCTTAAAATCCTACTTATCAATAAATCAGTGCAAGAGTAATTAACACTAGAAAAATTGATGTTGAAGGAGTCTAAATGGCCCCATAATGACTTTAAAGTAAATTCTTTGTAAATTTCTTCCTGAATAAGCCTATATCAAACATCTCCTCTAATCTATACATATCTATACATATAATAAAATAAGATGTTTGTGTGTGTTTGTGTGTGGCGCGCATTCTGGGAAATCGGCAAGACCTAGAAAGATGAAATTTGGTGTACAGATGCAGTTTTTGCTGAAGATGTGCACCTCGGGCTTCGATTTTTGATATTTTAATTAGAAAAAAAGTAATTTAATTCTTTATGTGTTTTTTTTGCACTTTTTACCTCACAGACCCCGAACCAATCACACCACACAGATATATTTTGTGTGTAGGGAATTTAATTTTAAAAATGATGAAATAAAAAAATTTGAAGATAGTGCAATTTTTGTATTTTTTATGAATTTTTCAAAAAACCTTTAATTTGCATTTTTCCTGGGTTTTGTTTTTTTTTAAATATCATCCTGCGAGAAGTATCAAAGCCTCATTTCTAAAATTTAAGTTGGTAATAGTAAAACCATTTCGCCCCCTTCAGAAGAAAAAAGTTCTTAAAAATACGCAATAGTTTTTTTTAAACAATTTTTCAATGCTGAACACATTATGTCTTTCCACGCATCGGTCGAAAAAAGCGTTCTTCAATCTTTTATGCCTCTGACGTCACTACTTGGATTTCGATTCGGTATTTACGATGGAATCTTAATCGCAAACAATGTTTGTCTTTTGTTTTTACTATACAGCTTACTTCTACATTTTATGACGTGATGACCACGTGTTTTCCGGCAGAGCTTGCTTTTTTTCTTTCCTTTTTTTGTTTAATTTAGGGATTGCATTTATTTCTTTTTCCACCCTCCCCCCCCAAGCTGGAACGTTTTGCTGCATCTCTATTACGTTACATTTCATAGTTGTGCTCATTTAATTCAATAAAAACAAGGATTTTTTTTTCTTTGTCAAACGCTACTTTTTGCACACTATGGGGAATTTTGAAGGTAACTTTTTTTTTCTTTACTTAAATTAAAAAAAATTTGATTTTTTTTTGGGTGATCTTTTTCCTTATTAGGCAATGGGCGGGGAGGTTAAAATAAATAGAAATGGATAAGAAAATCTAGAGATAGATCGTAAAGGTAGATAGCCGCCGAAGGCGGCAATACTGGCGTAAAAATGTGGATGGCACAACAAAAGATAGAGATATATTGATTAATACTGCTGCCAAATTTATTTAAACAGCCGCCGAAGGCGGTAAACTTGAAGTAAAAATTTAAATGACAAGTTAGCCAAACAGCCGCCGTAGGTGGCTGCTTGCATAGAAAGGCGAATGGCGTAAGAAAGCGAACCGGCTGGTCGCCGCAGGCGTCTAGTAACTAAATAAGTACTGAATACATATTAATTTCTGTGATGTTGTCTCCACACAGCAAAATATAAAATGCTAGTTTCTCCTCTGAAGAGCAATTCCTGCAGTATGGCTGGTGGACAGTCGGATAAATTTCGCATTTGAAATTCAATCCAACCGCAAAAACGGAAAGATAAAGTGTGAATTACACTTTTTCATGCCACTGTGAGTAAGAGAAACGACAATTTTCTCTCTTTGTATTGCAAAGTACCTCAGGGGAAACCGTGACCCCTTCCGTCATTCTAGGTATAAGGTTCAATATCTTAACTTCTGCGAAACAAATGAATAAATGATTAAGTAAGCAATCAGTAGGTTATTTTATGAAAAGTTAAAAAGTTCCACTCTTTTCTGTTATTTATTATTTGATTAATTGAAACACAATTTATGCAAGTCGCCACACAGGTCTCTTCTGTCTTTCTAGAGTAAAATGTTGGGACTAATCTGTAACGAAAGCAGAATTTTTAAAAATTCGTTTTTACACAATACAGTTTACAAATTCAAGCTGTAGTTAACTTATTACCAAGTGTCTGTCTGATTGATCGATTATAAACAGATTTAATGATAGCTCGACGGTAATATAAAAACAGCCAAATGAAGTACCAAAATGTCTGTAAATAGCGTACATACATTTCGTTATGGTGCTTTTTACAGTACGGATGCATGCTCAATTTTGTCGAATACTGTAAGTTAGAAAAACCTGAATCCAAGGCAGGTTCCCAAGAAATCAGGAAACTGATTTCATTTTGTAAAGTGTTTAGGAAAAATGCCTAACGTTATAGTTTCCAATTTTATTTTCTCTAGTACTCTCATTTCAGTCTTATTCAATTTATTTCTGCTCAAAATCCTCCACATTTTAATTGCTTATTTCGAAAGATTCCAAGGTTTAGCAACAGCTCAACATCTTAAACTACGTATTTCAAGGGAAGCTGTAACAGCTTGTGGAACAATAGACTCTTTCGATGCATTTGAAGAATGTATGTACCTGACATTCCTAAGCTGTTACACTAAGCTGTCGACATACCTAAAGTAGTCAATCGTTAAACTTGAGCAGTAAATCGTAATTTGACGATCAATTACGTATTCCATTTAAGAAAAGATAATTAAATGTGATTTCTTTTTCATTCCTCGATGCATTCGGAAAAATGCAGACTCAAAGTAGTTTTGAATATGCTTTCTTTCGTATATAAAATAAAATGACTCTCACTTGAAGAGAAACTAACTTGTACTCGATTTTTTGCGAATGATGTTTAGAATTTAATCTATAACTAATAACTTAATTATTCATAGAAATAATCTCATATTCAACATGTACTAGAAATTGTATTTAATAGATAATAATGCATCTACTACTCGTTTTTAACGAAATGAACTAGTAACGTATTTTTACTCAAAAACTTCAGAAAATGCATCCTCGAAAATTTTCAAATGAAAAAGTTTCACGATACAAAAATGATGAACAATCTTCTTCTTTGATTCATAACAGCAGGCTTAAGGAATGTCTAACAAAAACTTTGCAGAGCAAATGAGAAAAAAAAAAACTGTTTTATCCTCTTTAGACAAGTGTAATAAATAGAGATTCGTTATCGCTTCAACTACAAAAAATGATATTGAAAATACCATTGTCTCTGGATCACTGGGCAAAACTTAAAGATAGTATTAATAACGCTGCACAAAGGCAGAATTCAATGTAAAGTTTAATACCGACCTTACTGTTCTCCCTACCTTATCTTTTGGTTCTAACTTTGTATATTTAAATCAAATCTGTATTATTCAACATAATCTTGTTTATCCATTCTTATACAGATGAGCGTGCACTTTCTGAATAAATCCATTTGGTAGATTTTCTAGTAGTTTACAAATTGAATTATTTATATTTCAATGCATGATGTGAACCAAGACGTTGAATGTACGGCTTAAATCATGCGCATATTCAAACAAGTCATCTGGAATTAGTTAAATAACAACATTCCGTGAAACGACTTAATTAATCTTTAATCAATACCAAAACCTTTTCTATTATGTCTGTACATGCTTCAATCTAAATACGTATTAAAATTGATTCGTATGCAAATATTTTGAAAACGATTTTAGGCTTATTGGATGATGTCTTATTGTTTATTTAGTGGCATTGTTTTAATATTTTGATAAGAAGTTACAACTAACTGATTAGAAAAGTTTAAACTAAGTGACTAATTGAATTGATTGTTTGTCCTTTTTTCCTTCTTGTTCTTATTTAGTAGAAATGTGTGTTCAGGCAAGTCCTGTTAAAATAGAGCTAATATTAGTGTTACTAATTTAGAAATTTCTCGAAGATTATTGTTTCGAAATTTTTCCCTTAAAAAAAGATAACGGTAAAAAGTTTTAAAGGCGTAAAAAGTTGATTGGTATTGTTAAACACTTTCACTTTCATTGATGTTTTTAATTAAAAGTTTTAAAAATTATCAGAAATAATTTAGAAATTCTTAAAAACAATTCATAATGTTTCAAAAGATGTTCTGAAAATTCCAAAATAAATTGTTAAACGGTTTTTTTTTTCTCTTTTCTACTATTAACTTGAGACATCATGTGATAATCAGTGCTGCAATGTTATTGATTCAATGTTTTTCTTACCTGGTTTTTTAAAATTTATTTATTTATTTATGTATTAGTTGTTTTCATATTATTCTGCATTCATTGTATTTTGAACACATTGTATCACATTTATTTCTTTGGAATATTTCTTATTTGGTAACAATGTTAAAAAATTGACTTTGCTGTAAACAGAAGTTATCTAAAGGAGATTTTCATGGCGTGAAAATACTCCTTGAACATTTTTTAAGGAGTGAGTTCATTTTTTAGAAACCACATTTCCAAAAAAAAAAAAAAAAAAAAAAAAAAAGTGAATGAGAAAGTGTATTATGATAGTGGTTAATTCCACATAAAACTTTTTAAAATTGAAATGGAAGATGTCAGGAAAAGAAGAGATGTGCATTAACTAAATTAAATATGTGTCATATTTTCTTAACAAGTAGTATGTTTGACCTTTTGTTTCTCAAAATAAATGAATAAATGAAAATGAGAAATAAAGATTAAATAAATTGTAAAAATAAAGCATGCAATCCCAACTGCTTTTTTTTTCTGTGATGTCAATTTTTTTATTTGAAATACAAGACGTGAAAATATGCTTGGCTAAAATTTTGACTCGTACTTCTCACTTTCAATGCATCAAATGCACATTACAATCAAGAAATTATTAATTCATTGGCAATACTTCTTTTTACAAAATGGAATTGGATCTAATACACTACTGGCCATTAAAAATGCTACACCAAGAAAGCGACATGATAAGAACATGAAATTTAAACGACAGGAAGAAGATGATGTGATATGCAAATGATTAGTTTTTCAGCGCATTCAGACAACGCAGGCGCCCTCAGCGACACCTACAATGTGTTTAAATGAAGATATTATACGGCCAATTTATCACGTGCAAATTCAATTTTAACGCTGCTGCGTGGTGGAAAATTATTTTGATGCCTCGTGTAAGAAGTACAAATGCGTACCAGCACGTTTCTGCCTTTGATAGAGGTCGCATTGTAGCCCAACGGGATTGCTGTTTATCCTATCGCAGTATTGCTGCTCGCGTCGATCGAAATCCAATGACAGTTAGCAAGACATGGATTCGAGGGATTCAGGATGGTAATACAGATCGCTGTGCTGGTGCTCAACGGCCAGTAATCACTAGCAGCCGAGAGGATAGGCATGTTATCCGCATGGCTTTAATGGATCGTACAACCACATCGTGAACTCTGAGTCAAGAAATGGGGTCATTTGTAAGACAACAAGTATCTGCACGAACAGTTCGGTGACGTTTACAGCAGCATAGACTCTCAGCTCGGAGACCATGGCTGCGGCTACCATTGACGCTGTATCACAGACAGGAGCGCCTTCAATGGTGTGATCAGCGACGAACCTGGGTGTACCAATGGTGAGACGTCGTTTTTCTGATGAATTCAGGTTCTGCTTACAACATCATGATTGTCGCATTCGTGTTTGGCGGCATCGTGGAGAACGCACACTGGCAGCGTGCATTCACCATCGTCATACTGGCCCATCGCCTGGCGTGATAGTATGGGGTGCCATTGGATACACATCTCAGTCACCTCTTGTTTGCATAGACGGCACTATGGACAGTTGGCGTTACATTTCTGATGTGTTACTACCCGTGGAACTACCCTTTATTCGAGCCCTGTGAAACTCTGCGTTTCAGCAGGATAATGCACGACCGCATGTGGCTGGTATTGTGCAGACTTTCCTTGACACAGAAAATGTTCAACTGATGCCCTGGCCAGCACGTTCCCCAGATCTCTTACCAATAGAAAGCGTCTGGTCAATGGTTGCTGAATAACTGGCTCGTAAGCAAACCCCAGCCTTTACGGTCGATGAACTGTGGCATCGTGTTGAAGCTGCATGGATGTCTGTCCCCGTACATGTCCTCCAATCTCTTTATGACTCAATGCCCTTTCGTATAAGCGCTGTTATTGCTGCCAGAGGTGGTAGTTCTAGGTACTAAGTAGTCAGAATCTATTCACCCAAATTTCTTGAAAATTTAATCATTTGTTATTTCCAACATAATATATGTGTCCAATAAATATCACTCTGTTATCTGCTTTTCTTCCTGGTGTAGCAATTTTAATGGCCAGTAGTGTATATCTTAATCAATGTTAACTTTTAAACTCTAGTTTTAAATGTTTTCTCAAAAATGCATAGCTTGGTTTTAAATTATGCAGTGAAGCATGTGGTTGTTAATCGTCGAAGCGTAGAGGGTATTCTTTTCAGGATAACGTGGAATCACTACTCAACTACTAATTCATTGAGTGCCATTATTCCCTCTATGGAATCTCAAGACCCTTCGAAATTCTGAAGAAAAAAAAATACATTTTTGTAATGTAATAAAAATATGTATTTGTGAAACGGTACGTTTGTATGTAATAGTTCAAAATTTAATTCTGCACAATTTTTTTTTTCCTTATTTATTATTATGCGCAAAAAACTTTTCGAGTTATCTAAGCTAACGTAAACTCTTCTCATTGAAATTCTGTCGGCAGCAGCTGTTTAAAATACTTTTTCTCTGAAGTCTATTTCTCGTTTTGCGCGCATGATATCTCAAAAGCTTTCACATAGTTTCATAAAACTTTACATGCATGTTTGTCTGTCCTATTTTTATGTCCTGGACCTCAACTTTAGTTAAAAACCATAGTTAATTTTTAAAAGAAAAAAACATTTTCTCTAAAAGTTTGGTAGATTGTGATGCTTAATTTTAAAATTTCAAAAAGAAAAAGTAAAATTAACTGAGGTTTAGGTCTTGAGGAAAATATATGGCCATTCTTTAAAAATAATTCCTGAGTTATGCATGCAATTTACAGTAAGAGAGAGTGCACGCTGATGCTATTTTTCGAACTTGAAAAAAGTAAACTTTGTCACATTTTTTTCCAGTTGTAGAATTAAGTTGTTCAAATATATGTTACATCATGTATTTTTTTTCACAAATTTTCAGCTTTCATTTAAAACTAAAATTTTCATCACAGCTTGCATTGAAATTCAGTTATAAGCTTTTAAATAATAGATATTTTTCGTGTGGAGTTAAGATTTTTCGTGAGACCCCTTAATTTGGAAAGAGATAATCATTTATTTTTATCTGTGCAGTGGTTTCGGAAGCATTATTTTTGAAATTGGTTCCATCGTCGGTGCTCACCGTGTAATTTATTGTGTATGGTGGATCATGACTAATAAATGGTGACATTTTATTGTGTATGGTGGGAAAAAGACTATGGGTAATTTCTTACAGTTTTATTGTGTATGGTGGAGAAATGACTTGTACTGATTAATGTAAAACGCTTTTTTCAGCGTGTTTAGCAACTCTCACTCTACTGGTAACCCTTCTTTTTTGCGTTCTGTTTTCTCTGTTGCAGATCGTGGGAGACCCAAGCCGGAAGGACGAGACCATGTCACGTGAGTACCTCCACCCAGCCTCCGTAGATGACGTAGTTTCAGTCTCTGCAGGACAGAACAATTACTACATCATCATAGAGAACGACGAGGACGACTGGGGGGAGGAGGACATCGCGTCCTCCCCGAGGCGGGGGGATTTAGGTGACGGCTTCAGCGATCGCACCTCCAGCATCCGGCGCATGCTCGAGGAGGCGGAGGAGGAGGACGAAGAAGAGGAAGAGGAGGACAGCGAGGACGAGGGAGGGGGAGGCTCGTCCTCCTCCGCCCTCCCCTTTTACGACAGGAGTCCCGGGGAGGTGTACACCATCCCTGAGGAGGAGGAGGACATTGCCTCGCCCATATCCGGGTGGGACGGAGAATTCAACCCGGACACTGCGTCTTCACTGCTTCGCTGGAGAGGTATAGCACAACCCTCCAACCAAACATATAGGTGGACACCCGCAATACCCTCCCCCCCAAGAATCATCCCCCCGAATGTGTATGGTTGGTCGATGTTGAGTTGTGGGGGCAACGCCTGTGCACCAGCAATTCATTGAATGCATCTCTCTCTTTTTCTGTATTACATTTCTTCTGTTTACTCTACCAAACTGTTCTTCGGAATGAATCTGCTCGGCTGATGTTCGATGTGTACCCTCGTAGGGGTTGATGTTGTGATTGCATTTTTAACCGTTACTTTGCCTGATTCTACGTTCTATGTTCCTCTATTTGGTGTTCCTTCTTCAGTTAACGCCTCTCACTTTTTTCTCCTTATTTCTTTCATGAGCGAGAGTTTGGTTTTAGATCGTTTTTGTTGCTACAAGACGTTATCAAAAGCCGGAAGCAAAGAATGCTGTTACTACACCCTTTTTTTTCAATTCTCATAGATAGATTCCAGTTTGCCACTATTAAAACTAACTACTTCCTTGTGTAATTTAACAAAAAAAAAATCTAAAAAGGAAAGTAATAGTAATCTAAACTACAGGAACAGTAACAATAATAATAGTAATAATAATAATGATAATAACTACAACAACAATGGCGACAACGATAAAAGTAATAATAATAATACTAATAACAACAGCAATGGCCACAATAACAATAATAATAAGGAAAATAATAACAACAACAGCATCAACAATGACGACAACGATAACAACAATAATACTAATAACAATATTAATAGCAAAAACTACATCAACAATGACCACAACTATAAAAACAACAATGACAATTTTGATAATAACATCAATGATAGCAGTGATACTAGCAATAGTAATAATGAAAATAATAATAATAATATCAACAGCAACAACAATGATGACAAAGATAACAACAACAATAATAATTATAATAATAATAATAATAGGAATAACAATACTACTACTAACAATAATAATAATAATTATTATAATTATAAAGACAATGATGATGACGATTGACAGCTGGGTGTCTCTATGTAGGTTCCCGGTCAAAAAAAAAGAAAAAAAGTTCCAATCAATTAAATAATGATTTTGCTTAGAATAAAATTTCTTTTTTAAGAGGTTCTATTAATACTCTATAAAATGGAATAATTTGTGATAAAAGCACCTAGAAAACACATTTTAACGAAGATTTTATTAGTTTTTTGGTTTTTCCCAATTGACATGTCTAGTTAGATCTTTTTTGAGCAGGCAAATACAGTATCAATACGTTATAAGTAATATAAACTAGCTCTTAAAGCTATAAAATATGCAACAAAACATCGATTTTAAGCAACTTCAGAACGTCATTTAGAACCAAACATTTCTCGTTCTTCACCTTTCCTCTCTGCATTCTGTTTACTTTTCAAATTTCCTACTTGTTTCTTCGGTGTATTGGTGTTGTTATTGCATCAGCATCAGGAGTGTGGTATCACAAAAGAAAAAAAAAAGATGCTCTATGATTATTAAGAGCATTGTGACTTGTTCAAAATACATAATTATTCAATAATTCGCATAATATATAAATCGAAAAATATAAATGCCAAATTATCAGACGTTTAAATAGTAACATGCAATCTGATCTTATTCCTCTTTTTTTTTTTTTTCGTAAAAAATAAAATTCAACTCCAACTTCAACCTGAATTTCTATTTTAATCAACCTTAAATGATTTTTTTTTTGTGACGTTTGTACGTCTTAATGTACGTGAAATTACATGAGAGCTAAAAAATCCATTTAGACCGTACTCGAGTTCATTTTGGTGAGTTTTTACTTTTGTACATTCGTGTGTGCGTATGTACGTGTATCGCATGACCAAAACCAGTTTGTCGTAGAAAGTTGAATTTTCGCACGTAGAACTTGTACAGTGTTTAGTTGTGCCACGCTCACTCTTTGGTGATAGTCGTATATTTCAAAAGAGCCTCTACTCGTCTTTCGTGGCACATTGATTTCTTGTTCTTTTCCTTATCAAGATAGCTTCCAAGGTGATTAATCCATACCTCAATCCATACCCTTGTAGTTAGTGTCTCACGCTAACGGGAGACATACTTTCTAGTTTTCTAATATTAGTTTACAACTTAATTGTACTCAGTTAAAGAAAATTTATAATCACGAACAATTTCAGTTTCCATACTTTAAAGAGAGTAATTTTTGAAAATATACCATTTATTAAGGCGGGAGGAAAGTAAAAGTTTAGCATAAAACGAAAATAATGAAAGTAAATCCAAACTGAAGTCTTATGATAGCATAGGTTAGTAGTGATTTGGGGATAGTTTATGCGCCAAAAATTTCAAGTTCAGAGACAGTTTGGCAAGATTCCCACAGAAGTCTATGTTAAGCATTGTCAACACTTGTATCGTCAGTCCCTGTGAAACTCGATCCCCCATCATCTCACAACAAACTAAGACAGTAAGTATTGAAAATGTTTTATCTTCTCCCTAAGGCATTTTTAGTTATTTCCTTTTACATATACTAGTTAGTTTCTGTTAAAATTGTATCTCCTAAAACCCCTTTTTTACCTAAACGTATGTCTTCAACAATTATACACTTCGAACAAATGTTATCAAACAAAGAAAAATATTTTTCACTTGAATTGAACTCAAATGCAAAAATGTATATTAAAACAATATACATTTTCGTCCAATTTATGTTGTATATGTGTAAATTATTTGTATAACGTAAACTAAGAATGAGTTAACAAGTTGTTACCTTTAGAGTTAAAACAAAATAATTTTGGCTCTGAATGTAGGGGAGGGTGGCCCAAAGTGGGTAGGTTTTCGAAGAACGCTTGAAAATTGTAGTTTTTGGATTTTTATAGCAACAATTAAACAGCAACAGTATTTTTTACAGCAACAAAATAAAAAATGATTTTTGAATTATTTTAAACCCAACATTTATTTATTATCAATTTTTACAAACATTTGAAAAACCCGCTTTGCCTTACCTGGGAGCCCAAAGCGGGTAAGCTTAACTAATTGAGGTTTGGTACATTTGCCAATGAAATGTGAAGTTATAAATGATTAAAATAGTTGACTAGCTACCTGCCATTATACACTGCTCAAAACAATTAAAGAATATTGTAAATTTTTGTGAAAAAAAGGTATTAGCAAATTTTTTTTTTGCATAGAATAGAAGAAAAGAGTTACAAATGCAAATTCTTCTTAATTTCAAGAGTCGCAGTATGCAAATTTTGAGTTTGACGTCGAAGACGACGTCTCAGTGGCGGGGAATGAGATTTCACTCTTAACTTGTTGTAAGACAAAGCAGAAAATGATGATCGACATTCGGTAAGCGAGTTGTTTCGATGAACGCGATGTCTCAACGAACTCATTTAACGGAATCAGAAGCTTCTAAAGTGGTTGGCAGGCTAGACGGAAGCCAAACACAAGCCAAGGGAGCAAAAGCTATTGGAGTTTTGCAAAGCATGATTTCTACGAGATCGAAACGGTTTTTAGAGACTGGAAATGCTGACCGAAGATCAGGGCAAGGTCGCAGACGGTCAACGACGCTCAACGAAGACCGTTATTTAGGGCTCTGAAGCACCGAAGTATGAATGCCACCCCACTACACAGACACCTTCGCACGGGTACTGACTCCTCAATTTTGACACAAACTGTCCGAAATCGCCTTCACGCTCTAAGTCTGTATGCTCGTCGACCAATGATCTGTGTCACATTAGCTGCGAGAAACCGTCGCGATACAGGGAGTGGGTAACAGAGCATGTGAATTGGAGAAGAAATGAATGGAGCAATATTTTTTTCTCTGACGAGTCTCGTTCTTGTCTTTATCCATTTAATGGCGTATTTTCATCTGGAGGGAGCTTGGCATTAGAAACAATCCAGCGTTCGCGTCCGAAAGTGTCAGATTTGGTGGTGGTGGTGTGATGGTGCATGCTGGCACCTCCATTGATGGGATCACCGAGCTGCATGTCATTCCGAATGGAACTCTGACTGGCCGTCAAAGTAGGGATGAAATCCTCACACCTATTGTAGTCCCTTACCCTGCAGCAATTGGAGGTGACTTCATGTTAATGGACGAAAATTGCAGACCACATCGTTCTTTCATGATAAATGATTTTCTTTTGGCGGAATCATACGAATGGAATGGCCAGCATGTTCTCGAGATATGAATCCAATAGAACATGTTTGGGACATTCTAGTCAACGAGTTTTTGGACGCCTACCACCTCTTCGAACTCTCCAAGAACCATAAAGAGCGCTTCAGGAGGAATGGGTCAGAATACCCCAGCCCCTCATTAATAGCCTCATTAATTCCATGCCTCAGAGTTTTACATTGCTGGCCGTCCGGGATTACCATATCCCCTACTAAAAGCGATTTTCTTTTAAGAAAACCCCAATTTTTTATCGCTTTTCATACATACAAAGTGCGTTTTTTCCCCTTTTGTGCCCAAAAGTTGAAAAAAAGTATTTTTTCCTGTCATACGAATGTAATTTTTGTCTCAAATAGTTTACTAACGCATGTCGATAATGTATTCATCATCCAAAAAGTTCTCCAGGTTCAAAATCAATCCAAAACCTCTATATCCTTTAATGTTTTTGAGCAGTGTATAAAAAATATAAAACAGTTGTACCTATCCAATTTAAAATCAGCACATTTGTTTATAAAACATAAGGAAACAACTGATTAAATTAATAGTCTAGTTAATTGGCATTCTAAAAAATAACTTTTTAAAGTTATACTTATCCTATTGAAATAGAAAATCTAAGTCAGCACACGAGTCAAGAAATTATAAATAAATATATGATTAAATCCTATACCCGCTTTGCCCAAAGGCACGTTTTTTATTTCAATACTTAGAACCTTAAATTTAAAAAAAGAAACAAACGAAATGACTATCGTAGTTTGTAGTTGGATGGTGTCAGAATAACGTATTATTATTGACAATCAAAAAAATAAGCTGGTCTTCGACTAATCACAAGTTACAAAACTTCATTTATTTTTCAGAAATGTATCATTTTTTTATTTTAAGCATGGTCTAGCCGTGCCGCTTCACTGTTGCTTTGTAAGGACTGATAAAAACTCGGGGGTGTTCATGTAAACACGACATACGTATGCATCGCCGCTTACACACCATGGGGGGTCATACGAAGGCCTACTCGCTTTGGGCCACCCTCCCCTATATGCACATGCACAAGATGAAACTGCAAGCGCAGAGCAAAGTTTTTCTTTTTAGCGGTAAAAACGCTCTTATTTGATATGAGGAGTTTTCAAGCGTTATTGATGAATTATCGATAACTTTTCAGAGTGAGTATAAATGCACAATTACAAAAAAAAAAAGAAGAAAGAAAAAAATTAAAGTTTGCAACTTAAAGATCTAGTGCATTTTAACGTTAAACTTCGAAGAACTTGTAATGAAATTAAGCGAACCCCGATCATTACTGAAACTTTATTGAGTAACTTTTATGTTTTCTACGGCTTAAAATGAAGTTTGATTAACGTTTCACTTGTCAATATCAATGTAACGCTTTGTTTGTTTTTAAAAACCATTATTAAATATTTATACGCACTGTTATTTATATTATGCAATGTTTGATAGGGCGAGAGGGACCAAAACGGTACAACATACTACAGCAGTACGTTACATAATAATAATTTAGTTATTGTGTAGTATTCGTTACACTATATTAAAAGTAGAGATACCCCATCTTTTAAAAAGATGCTAAATTGTTATATAAATTCAATGTACAGAAATGTAAACAGTAGTTTGATTAGGAGCCTGAAGACCATAGGAGTTTCCAGTATTTAGTCAATATGTTTAGACGCTAATCAAATTGCAACGTGCCATTCTGAAGATTCTTTGTGGTGGATTAGAGAAGTGGCTTGTGGCGACGAACCGAATTCCTTTTATGTAGTCACGACTGATTCCGTCTTCTCCTAATGGCAATGATTTTTGTTTCAATCTGTTCCCAATTTATACGAAAATACAATGTGGGACGCATGACATTATTTCAGTATGTTTCCCAACGAATTTGGAGTTTAAATTACATCTTTCATAGCATATTAACTGCGTCGCCCACAATCAACCTCGAAAATAAAAAGATGTGTCAAGTGACGCGCGTTCAACAATCAGGCTTGGAAAAAAAACAAAAAAAGAAAAGTAACATTTCCTGACAGATATCTCGCCCCCCCCCCCCCCCCCAATATTTTTCATTGGTTTTCGAATGAATCTAGACAATCGGATAATTATTTCGGGTAGGATAAGACATTTAATGTCATTTTCGGATCCTAAAATTAAAATTAGAACTGTTCTGTACTTTTTTGGCAGTCGAATACTCCCCCACGGTCCTTCATGGGTGGGGTGTCCAAGTCTTGCCAAATTTGGTTGAGATCCGACGTAAACTGTGGATTCATATAAGGAACATACATACATATATATTTTCTATTTTATTTATGTAGATTTAACTTTAAGACGAAAGTAGGGTAACGACGCATGCCGAGCAATATCTCACACACAAGTAAGCAGAATAGAATTAAAAACTTGCGATTGGTAGCAACATATAGCAAACATCGATGTAAGCACTAGAAAGGATATAGTCATCGTTGGAAGGAAATTTTAAGTGTCTTCACGTTATTAGCTTGCAATTGTTTTATTATTAAACTCTAGAACATTTTATTTGAAGGTGAGCGTACGCACGTATTTTCAAACGTAAATTTACTCATTAGGTCTCTGAAAGTGTAATGCTTTTATTATTTTGTTTACTACTTTGTGCACAACTGGTAGAGTAACCTTTCCAAGCAGGTTAATAATCCTTGTTTCACATTAATTCGCATAGTCTTATCAGGAATTCTTCCAAATTTTCTTTCTTTAGGTTGACAATAAATATTTAGCTCAACTTGAAGCCAATCCAATTCATAAACTTTCTTACATAGCTTTCTGTGCAAAGTAAAGTTTCTATTTTTTTAACTCATTAAAATAGTGCAGCATTTAATCCGACGCATATCTATCGTTTCATTCTTTCGTTACGTATCGTATTTTATCTTGTTATTTGGAAAGTTTTAAATGCTCTAATGCTATTTTCTTTATAAATATTAAAACTAATTGCTCAATCATCAGAAAAGTCTTACCAGCTTCTTAGAGCGATAGCAGAACTAAATACGCAATAATAACATAGTGTTACGGAATCCAAGCTTTGTGTGAGCAAGTTAAAATCAGCCCGTTTTATAGCACTTCCTTTACAACCTACTGAACGTCAAAGGCTGCAAAGCAGTACAATTGAATAAAGGAATGCACTCTGGGCGGTTCACACTTAAATAATTAACACTGAAATGCCAAGTAAACATTCTCAAATTTTCCACCATTTTCTTTAGATATGCATGAATTTAATTAGTGAGGACGGGTGTTATTTAGTCAATATGACGAAATTTTTAAACAAAAGCAATCTTACTAATAATTCGCAACACTTATAGCGTTTTAAATTGAAAATACATAATTTAGGTAGTTGAGAAAAGCAATCAAAAGTGCGTGATTTAATTTTGGAAAGATAGTTTCAATAGTTAATGTGACGAAATTTTTAAACAAAAGTACTATAAGTGTTACGAATAATTCCAAACACTTATAGTGTTTTAGAATTAAAATACATAATTTAGGTAGTTGAGAAAAGCAATAAAAAATGAGTGATTTACTTTGGGAAAGATAGTTTCAACAGTTATTCTAAATATGCTATCAGTTCATTTTAATTTCTAATGGTTACAGATTAAAGGCAAATGTCGTGTATTACTACATCCTTTGAGTTTGAAAACCTGTATTGATAAAACTACATTTCTATACTGGGTGTCCTCAATGGCCCCATTGGGGAGGCAGCGAACAAGCAAGCATTATACAGGAACATATGGCCGCAAAAGCAATGATTACACGCTACATGTAAAGCCAAAAACTGATGGATGCGAAACAGGTTACAAATTTACTATACAAAAACGATTTTACTCAACGTTTTCGTTAGGAAATGTTTAAAGCCGTTGTTAAAATTTGCGGCCTGTAGCTAAAATGCACTTGTGTATGCAATATAGTTGCTGGCCGAAAATTTTATAACAACGGCTCAATACCTTTATTAAGAAAAAAGAAAATGTTGTGTGAAATCGTCTTTGTGTGATAAATTTGTAACCTGTTTCGCATCCGTCTGTTTCCGGCTTCGTGTGTATGTAGCGCGTAAGCATTGCGCTTACGGCCATTTGTTCCGGTATAATTATTGATGATCATCGTGTTCTCTACTTCCACTACAATTTTTTACCCAGCATTGGGGGACATCCTGTATAAATAATGAGTTATAATCCGATTTTCAGTAAAAGTTACACAATTGAATTTAGAAGAAAGCGAAAGTTACTTTGTACATGATATTTCAAAAACAGAAAAAACCTTAACTCATTTATTCCATAGTCTGAAACTGAGTTTAAAGACACAGTTTTTCAGTTTCTCACGAATCTGTCAAAAGCGGCGCGGAAATTGGTGCTCATGTAGTTTGAGAAATGCAACAATTTAGAAAGTGTAAATTCTTTGCGTTCATTTAAACGCATTGAGACAAATATGTCTTTCAATACCATGCCGACTTGCGTTTTGCACGGCGTACATTCCCCATCAGAGCAACAAGATGAACAATTTGTTTAGAAGCGCCATGTTTTTCTTAATCCTGCTCTAGTGTCAACACATCAAACAACTTTTTTATTTTCGATTCTAAAGGTGAATGTAAAATATTCTTTCCCTTTAGTTTTTGCAATTTGAGTCCCTGGACCTGAACTCGGAGCCGTAGCGGTTTTTAGACTGTTGCCTTTCGCGCAGACGAATTTATATTCATTCCTGGAATGGGAAGTATTTCACGCATTTTCCGTTACATGCTAAAATGTAATCTATAGTCCTGAGTCTTTCATTCTAAAAGGGAAGAAACTGGACAGAGACCACCATAACTACTTTAGCCCGTCTACTTACGCCATGAGGAAAAGTATACTAATCACTAAGACTTCATGCTAAGTGCTCGTGTGTGAGAGAGAAATGCATCAAAACTTATTTTTAGCGTCTGACAAAACACGTACAGGCATTTAAGTAAAGCATTTTGCACAAAGCTTAAACTACTCCAGCTAGTATAAGGCTTAAGTAGACGAAAAAAACCAAAAAAATATTATAATATAAAAGTTTGAAGTTAAAAAAAAATACATCATGAGATAATTGAACCGGAAATATATATCGGTACATTGCTTTTAATTTACGCAATGAAATAGCCACTGTTCGATCGTCGTATTCAGCAGCCTATTCGAACCTCCATCAGCTCATCCGCTGTTTAAAGCATTCTTCAACAAATAAAAAGGCGTTAACCTGAATACTTAATAAAAAGGCTTGTAAGTAAAGTTTGTTAACTAAACATAAAAGTGAGGGAACGTCCGATATCTCAGCAAGTAAAATGTATAACCGAGAAGGAAACATGCCTCTTTTTCACACAGAATTGTGTTCTAATTGTGGTGTATCGAACCTATCGAACTCCGCTATCGTAATTGTAATGACGTCAGAACCACTGACGTCACTGGGGAAAACATTCTCTCAGAACAGAGCAGATCGAAACGGACTCCGGAGATGTGCACATTGGCGACACACTCTGTCTTGTGTATATTATTATGTATATAGTTAATGTAGTAATTAGAATAGTAAAGTCTAATATTATAATGTCTGAATGATCAATTATCATTTACATGTCCCAGGCGTAGGTTCCATTAAAGGAACCATAACATTAATCATAGAAACACTGTGCCCATGTCTGATTAAGAAAAGGAAAAAAAGCTGTCAGTTAAAATCTGAATCTTTTCCATCATCATTTCCGCTGTTAATGAAAGCTTGAGGAATTTCCCTGTCTTTGTTTTTTTTAACCTTTTTAGTGATTTTATTCCTCATCAAGAATTCTTCTAACTTTATTGTTACACTGAGTAACTAAAGATTCCATTTATCGTAAATGCATAATTGAACGTTTAATCCAATTAATTGGCCAATGGAGGCAGATGTTTAGTATGCTTATCTAAACTGATCGCATTTAAAACTTGGTGGGATTATAAACGACAATAATTCACAAAAGGTTTATGCATGGGGTGGATATAAATATACACTACGATTTTCGTGTCAGAGAATGTTAATTAATGACCAATTTATTCATTTTAACCAATTAGAACAAATTTGCAAGAGCTGTCTTTGCGGTATTATTCAAAATATGTTGCAATAAGTGTTTGTTTCAAACGCGATTAAAATAATTGTGATATGCAGCAATATTTATTCAAAAGAATGATCAATTTAGTTGCTGCTTGTTGACTGCTATAAGAGACTTTTTTTTCCCCGCAACAGTAGCACATAAGTAACCGTAGCATTGCATGGCTAAATGTATTTATGGATTAATTGTTCCGACCGATCTATTTATCATCTTGCTATTTCTTTCTCTTATCTTTGTAAACGCAACTGTTTTTTCTGATTGAACATGTTCGTAATTTTTTTTTTTTTCTGCGACTGAAGTAAAAATTTTATTTTCTCTTTCAAAGAAACAACGAAAATAATACATGATTATTTTTTTTAGAAAAGTGCTATCGATTCAATTTTTAATCTCGGTAAAAAAAAAAAAAAAAAAAAAAACTCATGAGTTTTTCAATGAAAACTGTTTAAAGTTGGTGAAACTTTGCATCTAGGCAAAGCTTTAGGGAATAGCTGCATTTTCATGTGTAATTCCCGAAAAAGTGCAGATGCAAGGCATAAAGTTTGAAGTGATGAAAAAATATATTTTAGAGTTTTCATTAAAGTTTAGAAACGTGGAAGAAGTGAAGGAGGAGGGGGGGAGTGAAATGGTAAAATATTTTACCCCGATTGAGCGCCACCTATCTGGCAATATTTTGATTATGTTATTAAACATGTTGTTGATTCAAGTCAAAGTTACTTCTGAAGATCAAAATTTATAATAAATAAGCCATTTTCAAAATTTAGTACTGATAATATGATACTGTGGGATGCGTACATCAAAAATTATTTTTGTTTTGTAACATGAGTAATTCATAGTTATTACTATTTCAGATAATAGTGAAGATCTAGTGATATTCTGTGTAGTATTTATTTGTAGAATATCAAGCCCATTTTTACTTTAATTGTGCAGTGCAATACCCATTAGACAATTTTTCATGTATATATAGTTTTTGTCTTTTTAAAGAACCTTAGCTAGTTTTTTTAACTACATACACGTAATGCAGTAGCAGTTCCCATATTTCTCACAGCATCGTCTGTAATGCAGGGATTTGTACTAGGGATTACATGTGTTGCCACTTCGAACCTATTTAAGCTCAAAATGATTATTTTTTTCCTTTTTTGTGTCAAAAGTAAACGGTTTTAAATTCCAAGTTCTGTGTTCAGACCGGTAGTTTATTAAAAATTTTTAGAACTCGTAACTAAATAAACAAAAAAAAAAAAAAAAAAACTAATAATAAAAAATCGCAGATTGTTTCGTAATTCTGCAAATGAATTTCAGAGCAATTAACTTGTTAAGTGAACAAAGAACAAACGGAAAAGTAACATTTGAGCGAAACCGTGGAATATTTATTTAACGAACTATTGATTTCTTCTAATAAAACATATTAAAAGAGAACAATTGTCAAATCGATTGTTCTACTGCGAATAAATGCATCGTTAATTGAACCATCTAAGTACGTTTAAACGAACAAGGTTGAAGAAAAGGTTTCTTCTGACATTTATCGATTTGAGTTATTTGATGTCAGGGTTACTGATGATTTGCATCAATTACACAGCGTGACATTCTAGAAATTCCTCATCAGTCAAAGTGGTACATAACTCGAAGAAATAGTCTGAATTCTTTTCTCATGTTTATCTATAAGTATTTTCGTTTTTCTCTAAATATACGTTGCCTTCAAATTGACTGATTTCTTTTAATCTTGTCGTCTGTGTGTTTGTTGAAATTTGATAAACTAGAAGAGAATTTTTATCAGACTTGCATTGTAAATATACACCATTACAGTTTATTAAGTACTAATTGTGTCACCCGTCTTTACATGGTCTACCTCAAAAATAAAAGTTATGTCAACTTGTCAAGTGACGGAAAATCAAAAATCAGACTTAAACAAATGAAAATAAATTTAAAATTTCCCAACAAATCGTGGAGGAATTACAAAAAAGGAAAAAAATTACACCCCGCCCCCGACTACAGGAAAATCCTCAAAAATAAACGCAAGAATTTTATTTCTTATCAATCATTTTATTCACGCTAATTAGAACTGATCTCGTGGCAAACGATACAACATACAACAATTCCGATTTAACATTGATGTCCTTTTACTTAAATACCTATAACTTTTCTGTTGGTGATTTTACAACTTTGGAGGGGAAAAAATACACCCCAGAGGTGTTTTTTCATGAGCTTTCGAATGAGACTGAAATTAAGACAATCGGATAACTATTTTGGGTAAAAAGAGAAATTTAAGTCCATCTGCGGGTCCAAAAATTAAAATTCGAACGATTTGGTACTTTTTTGGTCGAGATCCAACGGAAATTTCTACAGGGAACAAGCATACATACATATCGTCGCCTCAGAGCAACAGTAGAATATCTTAGTGATAATTCCTGGGATTAGATGTCTAAATGTTGCTCTGAGGCGACGATATATACATATGAATTCTTTGTTTTACTTATATATATTCTTTGAAAATGCATTTTAGACCTCATTTTTATCCGCATAAACTCTCGGTATTTCCCTGCATACACAATCACTTGTGTGATATCTGCAACTTTGCTCATTATTTGTGCTCAGTAAAAGATGCAGAAGTCCAAAATAAAGGAAGATACTTTCTTTGTACTTTCTCCAAAAAAGTATTTCTACATCTTTCAACGTTTGGCTTCATGAAAGAACTAAAGCAGAGAGTTGCATTTCACTTGTTCGTCAATTTCCCTTCCAATTCATGAAGAAATGCAATATTTTTGGCTGCGGCAGAAAAAAAATGGCGTATTTGTAAAAAAATCCAAAACATAAAAATACTTACAGAGCAAATTTAATTATTTCCTTAAAACGTGAATGGATTGATAGATGAACATTTTGGAGATTTGAAGAGCTCTTATGCATTTTTTGATGTTAAAGTGGTGAAAAGATATTATTGGTGGAAAAGTACGCCTGAATGCCGTGCGAGATTCAGGCGTAATTTCAATTTGAAAACGGTTACCTTTTCGAAAGCCCTAAAGCTATTGACAAAATTTTTAACTTTTTGTGTCGGAAAAAGGGATGGATTTCCGATGTAATATGAGGCAGTGAGAAGCAAAAGGATGCAAGGGGACATTTTTAAGTTTCGAGTAAAACGCGTTTAAAGATTAGCTCCTCGGTAGGCTTTCATTGAAATTCTTTTCTAAATCATGCTGTATAGCAGCAACTACCAGGGCTACTAGTACCATCTCTTGCCCCAAGACAGAGGAGAGGTTCAACTACCATGTGTACTGGTTATTCCCAATTTTTAATTTTGCTACTTACATCCCATTGCCATTCACTGCCTCATATATAAATCAAAGCTGTATGATTGTTTTTGTCGAAGTTATTTCTTGAAGTTAAGAAAGATTAGTTCACCCGTGCGAAGCATTAACGCTTGACCGCGGTAATCCAACAGTAATGTTTCAAAAAACAGCCACAATGTAAACTGTTTCTTTATTTTTCGCAATGGCATATGGCAGTGAAAACTAAAATTAAGCCTTACTCCTGTAGTTTTATAGAGTTTTAAGACAGCCTCCCCCACCCGAAGCCAACTCCCCCAAATTACTATATCTTCGCATAAGAGCAATAGTAAGACAGATCATGGCCCCACTGAATACTTACGGGCTTTGGCAATCGCTGAAACCCATGGCAACAAAGAGGGCACGACAGTTAGGCCTTGTTTATGCAGCTAGATTCATCCCGGCGTCAACCCGGCTTCGCGAAATAAGGCTGTTTTATGCATCCAACCCGGCTTCAAGCCGCGTTCAATGCAGGAGCGAATTCCCTCTACCTACATTGAAGGATTATTGGCGGATTTTTCCCACAAGAAGTACAATTAAAAGTAATTCCAGGTAATAAAGTTCTGTACATGTGTTTCGTCAATAAAAATTATATTTTTAAATGAAATTGAAAACCAAAATAAAATAAATTAATAAAAAATAAATCAATTTGAAACAATTTTTTCAGAAAAAAAGTATATTAAAAGCATATTTCGGAACAGTTGTGAAAATTTTGGAGGATGTTGGAACCCTAAAAACTCACCCCTTAAGTACGGCCATGATATTGACAATCACAAAAAGGCAAAAATTTTAATTTAGAAATGGATTTAGAAGATCCAGACATATTTTTACACGATTGACTGATTAATGCTAGTTCTCACAATGCTGATCCTCAGTCGAAATTAGTAAAAGCGGTTGCATTTGTCACAAGCTATTTTTGGTTAAATTTATGAAATTCAAGTAATTAAAAGAATGAAATAATAGGATTCATATTGAAATATAATATATATATATATTGACACACAGTGTAGTTGTGATAAGTAATTAACTGATTATGCCCCAAATTATTTTGGGGCATAATCAGTTAATTACTTATCATTGCTCAATTTAACTATAAAAAAGACACACACACAAAAAAAAAAGGATATTCGCACATGGACTGATGGGAATGTAAAGGAGAATCCACGATGTGACAAAAACGGGTCTTCTCATCAATCCGGCTGCAATCCCCCTTTTATCCACCTTCCGCTTCAACCCGGTGTGAAGCCGGAGTGTGCATAAACAGGGCCTTAATGTTTCCATTACTTTGTCATTGATTGGTGGATGCAGTGGTTCCCAGTGGCGCCTCTTGCGGTCAAAATGGAAGACGTCCAATCAAAAATATAAACAAACTTGGAAACATTGATTATGATTGGTGGATACATGAGCCGCATTGAAACGTTGTTATTCATTGGTGGATGCCTGAGCTGCATCGATTTAACACAGAAAAGTCAAAAATTGTCAAGGCCCGTAAACGTATTTAATAGGGGCCATGAACAGATAAACCCAGGAATAACACTAAGATATCCCACTGTTGCTTTAAGACGACGCCGACGATATGATGTAATTTTATGGCTAAGCATTTGCAAAACTCAAGTACAGTCTAGCCATGGAAGACGTGGAATCTGGCAAGCAGACAAGTTAGGACGATTCCACCTGAATTAATCTAGCAGGAGAAAAGAGAAAATAACGATGGGATTTTCATGTACGCGTTTTATAATGTCCTAGGGCTTTATAAATTTATTGCATTCTCTAAGTTGAAAATGAAAGAGTCTTTATACAATAATCAATAAGAAATTAAAATGTTTTCATTTCGTCCGAAAATGTACAAGCAAAATGGTAAACTCAAAATTATGCTGTAAAAAAAAAAAAAAAAAAAATCAACTTTGTAGTGAGAATACAGATTTAAAAAAAATGGATTAAAAAAAAGTATCCAGCACCCAGTATTCATTTGGATTTTGACGTCTTGAATTGAAAAATCTCTTTCGTAATCACGAACAGCGATAGAGCACTACTCGTTGAGTTTCTTGTTTCTACTAATAGAGTAGAATGGAAATGGCAAAGAAATTTGCATCCGTAATATTATGACTGGCGATTTTCTCGAATAGGTAATACGAAGCATATCCATAAAAATAGAAATGGTGATTAGGATGCGGTAATATAAAGATAAAGATTTTATGGCTGATATCCACAAGTACCCTTATAAAGATCATTTACAGCTTACAACGTTATGTATTTTTATTTCTTATCAATACCAAATGATGGGAATTAGTACTCTCGAAATTTTGCATTTAGATGAAGTTCTGTTTTTTTTAGTTCAACTATGTTGATGTGTTTCCTGTACACCATACCCCCTCTTTTTTAAGAGTAAAATCTGCTTAAGTTAAGCCTTGAATGAACTCAAGCGGTTTGTAATCATGGCAACGAAAATTTGTCCTCTTAATATTTGTTCTCTTTAAAGAACGAGTTATCTTATTCTCGTCGTCATATCGGTCTAAAAAATCAGAGCAACATCAGCCTTGGTCAAGTGTGGATAATAAGCAATTTGCGATTGTTCATAATAATAATAATACCATGCAAAAAAAATGTTTTCTTTTCTTATTTCAATGCAAAAATATTACTGTGATTGAAGTTCTTGGAAACATAAACACAGATGCACATTTTTAAAACAATGATTTTTTACGTAATAGCAATATATAAAAGTGAATAAATTTCTCAATTAAAATTTCTGCTATAATATATGTATATTCTTTAAAAACAACCATCTTTATAAGAGGGAAAATTGCATATTAAAGAAATTTTGAATGATAACAATTTCGTTGTCCACAAAAATCTAATTCTATCCCAACTGGCCACCTCTGACCTCATTCACTGTTGAAGACTGATTTTGAGAAATTTTATTCATCATTTTTTTTTTTCATAAAACGAACGACCTCTCGGCTAATTGATTACGTTTCGTTGCCATGACTACGTGACGTCACTACAACTGGGTCTAGCGTAAGAACGCAGCGGAGAAGATTTCGGTAGTAGTAAAATTTTCCTGCACTAAAATGGTGGAAATACTCCACTCCGAAATAAAAGTTTGAGACTAGGAAGAACAAAATATCTTTCATAACTTTTGAGTGGGAAATAGAATGCTCTAAAACCTTAATTTGTTTTAAGACGCATCCAACGTAATGTTTGTTTGAACTGCATTAAAACTTTTGGTAATATGTTGCGTTAAAAAATGCTGTGCATTTGCTAGAAAGTGGCTCTAAGTTATAGAAAAATTCAGCACCATTCCTTTGCAGTCGCCAAATCACCATTTCTTTGGTGCTATACGCGACCAATTGTTTCAGTTTATACATAGATTAAAGGAAATCCGTTTTGCACAAAATAGAGCAAACCAAACTGCAGAGAATTTTATTATATCCATTTTCGTTTCTATTTAATTTTTTCATGCGGTTGCTTTCCTTAGATTTTGACCTGTATATCAAATAATCGTTTTAGTGAAATATAAGTGAAATCTTTGGTAGTCATTCTCTGTTAGTCTTTTCATTGTTTTCTTGTTGAACGTGAATTTGATCTTAATCGCGTTAATAAATGCTTTTTACTTAAGGTCTAACTCCTTCAAATTATCTCCACCCCAACCATCTCTTGTTTTTCTATATAAAAAAAAAGGTTAATCTTCATCGAAACCTGGGTAATTTGTTTTCGATCAAACTTGTATAGTTTTTAAAGATTCTTTTGTAGTAACAATTTTTTACTGAGTAGTATATTTTTTTGAATCAAAACATACTTTTCGAATGAGTGCTCTGTTCAATAACTTTTTTTGGGGTGGAGTGAAATAAAATTTCAATGTTTCAGCTTTAGACGCTTCAATTTCTTTTATGAACTGAAACATACAATTTTGCGCTTTGTGTCTAAGACTAAACTCTCTGAGAGGAATTGTATATGAAAATTTAACCTAATGGCTGTTTGTTAGCGAATGAAGTAATGTTTTCTTTTACTCGCAGTGAGCTTTTTTTTTTTTTTTTTGCCTCAGAGTCAGTTTTTTTGCCTCAGCAAATGGATATTTCCTATTTATTTCTGAACTAGCTGCGTCACCCGGTTTTGCACGGTCTTCCTCAAAAATAAATGTCATGTCGAGTGACGCGTGTTGAACAATCAGGCTTGAACAAAAAAAAAAGAAAAGAAAAATTAATTTTAACTCATAATTTTTTAATTCAAATTATATTTTTCGCAATCACGAGTTGCGACAGGACCCTACTCATTGGTTACTACCCCATTCACTTGTTTCTAGAAACGGTTCCTGTCCCTGCTCTTGGGTGGTTACGTGTGAATAGTTGTGTATGTGTAGGTTTGTGTGTGTGCGTAGACCTGAGTGTATGCACGTTGGCGTGTGTGTATGTGTGTGAGTATGTATGAGCGTGTGCGTATGTAGTACATGGACGCCAGCGACCAGGAGCAGCGGCTACCGGGAGGAGTCACGCCTGCAGAGGACGGTGGGGTTGAAAAAGGAACCGGACATCAAGGACGTTCAAATAAAAATAATTAGCAATCGTGATTGCTCAAAAAATCTGTGAAATTTCTCGACAGATCGCGGAAAAGTAACCTAACGGAATTTTTTTAAATCTTTCGATTACAAGAATAGCCTCAAAACAAAAGCTAGACACAGCTGACAAAAAAATGGCAACAGATCTTTCTTCTCAATGATTTTCTTCACGATGATTCAAACTGAGTTCGCTGCAGATTTCCTTGTAAATTCCAACTTGGTGGTTTTGAAATCCAATGGAAGTAAATCTACTTCAAGAGTATTTTTTTGCGGGCTTTCGATTGAGACCGAAATTAAGATAATCGTATAATTATTTCGGATAGAAAGAGCCATTTAATGGCATTTTTAGTCTTGGAATACGAACGGTTCATCACTTTTTTGACGTTTCAAACCCCTAATCTCTATGTTACTTCTCGGGAGCTGAAGCATCTCCCTGCGAAATTTGATCGAGATCCGACGCAAACTTTTAATCTGTATAGGGAAACATACATACAATTAACTCACTATAACTCGAAGTCTCAACAATATTTAATCTGTGCCCCGTGGGTTGCATGTCCCCCGTTGAATCCTCCAATTATCGCCTGAATTCGTTTTAAAAAAGAAAACTCATACACAATAAATAAATTCTGAGCTCAGTTTAAGAAAAATATTCACAAAAGTGTACCTAATATCAAACTTTTATCTACCAAAAAAATAAATAAATAAAGAAAGAATGAATCTTTTCATTTAACTGAGATTACAGCGTGTATAGGACAACGGAAACATCTGAATTGCTCCTTAAAATGGCTGGGATAACGGTGGGATAACAACCGACTTTATCGGGCTCCTGTATATTAATGATATTTTTTTTTTTTTGTCAAACGAATGGTTTTGTCTCAAACAAGCTGATGAACGCAGTAGGTGTTAGAAGTCGTCTCCCCCACCCTTTTTAAATAAGATATTATTACATTATACTATACTTCTTCTTTGTAAGAGAAAAGAACTTCAATCCCTAATATATTAACAAGAGTGGAGCGTTTAACACTTCTCTATTTGTTTTAATCTTTAAGTTTGTTATAAAACATTGTTAAGCAGTAATATCTTGCTGTGATTGTTTTCTACCACTAAATAACAAAATAGTTCATCACGGTTTACTTTGTTTGCACATTAAAAAATCAAGTTTTTTATTTTTATTTATTTATTTATGTGTTTGAATATTAAGTTATAGATTAGTAAATATAAAATATAGTCAACAATAGAGCAAAAATCAATTTTGAATTCAAATAAATAACATATTTTATGCGTTTCTTCTTTGGTCATTTCATAAAACATTACGTACAATATACTTTTGCAAAAAAAAAATGATTTCCTTTATTATTTGTTCCCCCTCCTGGTTATGTTCAGATATAAGGGGAGCATTTGAAAAAAAAAATCATATCAAGTAATTTTTAAAAAAATATCCAAGTTCAATGTTTATTGAAAGAGCGAGGGAATTTTTAATCTTATCGATTACTGTTTTTTCGGTGCCAAATTTCTAAAAATTAGTAGTAAAAATTAAACGTAGAAAAAATTCATTCAAGACTGAAGAAGCTGTGAGTCGTAACTGAATCGCATATTTAATTTCACACGGGGGAAACATTCTACAGCGCATTCTTATTCAACGGCTGAAAACACATTTTTCAATAAAACTCATTCGTATGTTAAGAGTTCTCGAAGGAACTATCCCGCTGCGTCGTAAGTACGTACGGCAACCTTTAGAAGAGTGTAAGTTTTTTTTTTAAATTCAAAAATGATTTTTCTGTTCGCTAAGTAAAATAAAAAACACCCAAACTGTTATAGGAAAGATTAAAGAAAAAAGTAAATAAATAATTAAATAAAAATAAATAATATTTTGAGAAACATGGGCAAAATTTCTTTCATTTGAAATAGACATTTGTAGTTTATTTATTTATCATTAATGTTGTGTTTATGCATTGGTTCATACAGTAAACTTCCTATTATCCACGGATTAGGGTGGTACAATGGCCAAAGAATATAGATCGTATGAAATATCTTTGCAATAGCCGCGTATAAGGAAAAACGTGGATAATCCGAATAATAAATAAGAAACGATACTAATGGAAATAAAAGTTAAAAAATATGAATAATACTCGCACATACATTTAAATTATAGCTAAAAACGATACCATTGAATGAAAAAAATATGTGCAAATGTATAAAACGAACAATGACACAATCTTAAGTTTAAAAAACATGTATTGACTGTAATATTAGTACATATCTTAATTTTTTTTTAATATATCAGTTAGTCGTGATCAGAGGCGGCGAGTGGGACTTATAAGTGAAGGGGCAAATTTTTGTTAGGAAGTTGAAGACTATTTAAGCCTATCTTGAGTGACTGGCGGGGGGAGGGGGGAGGGCCCCTGATGTTTTCTCGCTTAAATGTTTTGGAATTAAAGTTTTAAAAACGCCGTTTTAGTAGAGTTTTGTCAACGCTTGGTTAATAGAGATTAGTTTCCAAGGATGACCCCGTATTTTTTTTTTAAATAAAGTCTTATTAAGAATAATAATAAAAACGAAGAAGTTTGAACTGTTTTGGTAATGTAAGGGTGAGGAAGGATCTTGAAGGAAAAATTCTTAAAATGATGTCGTAAAGACGCAAATTAAAGAGCTCTTCAGCAAACTTAGAGCAAGGGGTTATGAGTTCTCTCACAGAAATTTGCGAAGTTTAAAACATTTTTAAACGTCTTTTAAAACGTTATTTCAGACTTCTCTTTTATTAACTTAAGGAGGAACGAAAGGGTTCGGAGATTCTCCCAGTATTTTCTTTTGAACTTATGAAATCCTAAGAACTCAATCTTGAACTTCCTTTGGGGATTTCAGAAAAATATCTCCGGCTTTTGTTTTTATTTATTTATTTATTTATTTTTTTTTTTTTTTTTGCAAATAGGAGTCTTGAAAACGCAGTTTTGCACAATCTAGGGGAATTTTCTTCCTGCATTTTTTAATTCAAACAGGAGTCTTTATAAAGTAAATTTAGGTCATCTTTGAATATAAAAGAAACATGGAGTCCGCTCGGGGATTTTCTCCCAGAAATTTTTCAAAATTGAGGTTTTAAAATTGAAATTTTAAACAATATTTGTTGATGTTAATGTTTGGATAATTTCACCCAAAATGTTCTGAAATTGAAATCTTAACGATGAGGTAATCTTTGATGATGAAAAAATTGGAATGAGGGCAGCCCCCCTTGCCCCCCCCCCGAATCGCCGTCACTTGTCGTGAGTCATCACTGCTAAAAAAAACAAGAAGTTCCGTCTAGAACTAGACGAGCCTACTTTCCCGTATACCCATACTACTTTCTAGTACCTGATCAATATTCTCAAAAATAGCTAAAATCGCAAATTTTTTCAAACATATTTTTTTAAATATTTTAAGCTGATTTCTAGGAATAAAATATTCCTTACTTTTCTTCAAAAAAAAAACGAACAAATGAAATAGCAGCACCTTTTAAACAAAGCAGCTAATACACTTCTTTCCATTAAAAAAAATTTTTAACAGCTTCCAAAACGAAAAAATAATAATAATAAGTTCATTAAAATAAATACATCATATAAAAAAAATCGTTTCTTTTTCCCCTGTTGCCAAAAATAATTTTTTAAACGAATTAATGCACTTACCAAAATAAAAAAAAAACAATAAAATGTCAACTTAAAGAAATAATTTTCATTGTCAAAAAAAAAATAATATTCGTCTGCGCATATTTTTCGAGTTTATTCACCGAAAACTAAATACCTAAATTGAAACTTTAGCGTGAAAATAAAAAAAATCATATCAACAATAATTATTTCACAGTTAAAACCACAGCAGCGGAGTCGGAGTCAATCTCATTTTGGGATAAAAGAGTCGGAGTCGAATATCCAAGAATCGGAGTCAGTCATTTGTCCTCCGTGTATAAATTTTTGCCAAAGCTACGAAGTCAGAGTCGAAGTCGGGGAGTCGGAGTCCGATTAATTGTCGGGAACAGGAGTCAGAGTCGGTGTCAGGTGCCCCTAAATTCTCGGAGTCGGAGTCTGGAGTAGGTCGTCAAGAGCTATTTCCAACAAAGTTTGTTTGAAGTAAATCCGCCTTTAAGTTCGGAATCTATATTGACTTTCAGTTTCCCCTTAGGCGCTAATGTTAAGAGATATGAACTGTTCAAAATTGAATGAAAACTTGTTCAAATCAAAAAGATATTTTCGATACATGTTTTTTATTTAAAGTTTTTCCCTACAAAGTTTGTTTGAAGTCACTTCGCTTCTAAGTTCAAGATTTATTTTTGATTTGAATTTCCCCGTAGGCGCTAATGTTAAGTTTTTTTGAACTGTTCAAAATTGAACGAAAAATTGTTCAAATCAAAAAATGAATTATGGGAATGAGATGTCCTCGCCGAGATCTTTCTAACGAAAAAAAAATTTGTTCGAATCGGACTATTCATTCAAAAGTTATTAGGGGGGGGGGGACAGACAGACAGACCGACAGACAGACAGACCGACAGACATTTTCCCCCATCTCAATACCCTACTTTCCAATTTTTAATTTTTCAATATTTATCTAACTATTTTATTTATTTTTGACTTTTTTTTGTTTTTCGGGATATTTTTAAGATGTACTAAGCCTTCTTTCATGCTTTTTTCTTCTTTCTCTGATTTTTACTGGGAAAGTAGGCTAAAAAGGAAAAATACCCGTGGATAATGTGAACCGCAGATGATCCGACCGCCGATAATCGGAAGTTTACTGTATTTTATTTCAGCTATTACTTCAGGCAAAGTCAGATAAGACAGAAAAAGATAAAAATAAAAATATTTGGCACCATGTCCAGTAGTTTTTAATTAAAACGTTTATGAAAGTTACTAGCTGCATTATAAATTACCACTTATATGAAAGCTTGTGATGTTAATAGTCTGTTTGATGCAGGAAGGTCTACATCAAATCCAGAAAGCGGCGTCCCAAATGAGATTCACTGAAAACTTGTAATCATTTTGATTAAAAAATACCATGAATCAAAGCTGTTTGCAATGTAAAAAAATCAGCTTTTTCAAATATATCAATTATTAACCTGCTTCTTCTCTTCAAAGTGAATTAACGCAATCTGGAAGTTTTATAAATGTAATGTAAATGCAAAAAAGAAAAATTTAAGAAAGAAAAAAAAAACAGAAATCAAACATTTAAATTATTAAACAAATCATCTCTAAAATTGAAACTGAAGTTATTTCGAAATATACATTCAACAGGCTTATTTTATGCCTAAAACAATGCCACATGAAAAAAAATTCAGATAAAGCAAATTGTCATCGCCATCAAAATAAAAGTTACACAAATATACAAACCCGTTTTATTACTCTCTATATACGTATATAAGATGTTCTAGTTAATAAAGTGTATCAATGAACTCAAAAGGATGAATGTAACTAAGCAGTATAAATAGTTAATTCGGTAAAAAGTGGAAATTATTGCTCACAGGGTCTGAACAACGTTTAGAGTACAATATTGCCCAATTTCATTGTTTGCTGGATTTCAGAGAAGCATCGTCTTAGCTTTTGTCCCATTACGTTGTACGAAAAAAAAAAAACACTAAATATATAAATTTTGATTATATCTCACCAGAAAATTTTTAATTATGACAACGAAGAAAAAAATCAGCAGAAAAAAGAGGGAAAAAACAAAAAACCGAAAAAACCTCGATTTCGTTTGTGAAATTAAACCTTTTGCAATCACGAATTTCAGCTAGGTTTTTACTTTGTGTTAAAGTTGTAAGTTTGCGTAAACTTCAGTTTATTTCTTCAGATTTTTTATATGTCTTAAATACTCTGTATTAAAATTATTATGTATTCGTTGATGGTTTTAGGGTAAAAATATATTACAGTCGAAATTATACCTTTACTATAATGGCGTATGGTGTACTTAATTTTTTTGAAGTTCTTGACAGAATTTGGTTGCGAGCATTAGTTATTCAACGAAACTAAGAAGGGTCGTGTAACTGGTCTGACCAATCGCAAAGGCAATAGCAATCGCACAAAATTTTAACGTCACGCTAGCTAGAAGTGATATCAGGAGCAACCTTCTTAGTTGTTAAATAAGAAGTTCTGTCTAGAACTAAACGAGCCTACTTTCCCGTATACCCATACTACTTTCTAGTACCTGATCAATATCCTCAAAAATAGCTAAAATCGCAAATTGTTTCAAACATATTTTTTAAATATTTTAAGCTGATTTCTAGGAATACAATATTCCTCAGTCGTCTAAAAAATTAGATGCGTAAAAAAAATAGCAGCACCTTTCAAACAAAGCAGCTATTTTTTTCCATTAAATTTTTTTTAAAAGCTTTCAGTACGAAAGAATAATAGTCAAAATTAATAAGCTCATTAAAATAAATACATTATATCAAAAAAAAAAAATCGTTTCTTTTTCCCCTGCTGCCAAAAATATTTTGTTAAATGAATTAATGCACTTGCCAAAACAAATAAAAACAATAAAATGTCAAATTAAAGAAATAATTTTCATTGTCAAAAAAAAAAAAAAAAAAAAAATCGTCTGCGCATATCTTTATGTAGAAACATAAATGACTTCGAGTTTATCCGTTGAAAACAGAATACATAAATTAAAACTTTAGCGTGAAAATAAAAACAAGTCATATCAACAATAATTATTTCACTATTTCACAGTTAAAACCATAGCTGCGGAGTCGGAGTTGGAGTCAATCTCATTTTCAGATAAAGGAGTCGGAGTTGAATATCAAAGAATCGGAGTCAGTCATTTGTCCTCCGTGTATAAATTTTTGCCAAAGCTACGAAGTCAGAGTCGAAGTCGGGGAATCGGAGTCCGATTAATTGTCGGGCACAGGAGTCGAAGTCAAAAAAAAGCCAGTTTAGGTTCAGGTGCCCCTAAATTTTAGGAGTCGGAGTCTGGAGTTTGTCGTCAAGAGCCATTTCTAACAAAATTTGTTTGAAGTAAATCCGCCTTTAAGTACGGAATCTACATTGACTTTCAGTTTCCCCGTAGGCGCTAATGTTAAAGGAATTGAACTGTTCAAAATCGAAAGGAAATTTGTTCAAATCAAAAACACATTTTATATACAAGTTTTTCATTAAAAGCTTTTCCCTGCAATGTTTGTTCGAAGCAAATTCGCCTCACAGTTCGGAATTGCCTTGAATTTCTCCGTAGGCGCTAATGTTAGGTTTTTTAACTGTTCAAAATTAAACAAAAAATAGTTCAAATCAAAAAATGAAATATAGGAATGAGGTATGCGCGCCGAGATCTTTCGAATTAAAAAAAAAATTTTCTAATCGGACTATTCACTCAAAAGTTATTAGGGGGGGGGACAGACAGACAGACCGACAGACATTTTTTCAAATCTCAATACCCTACTTTCCAATTTTTAATTTTTCGATTGTTATTTAATTTTATCTATTCTTGTCTTTTTTGTTTTTTTTTGTTTTTCGCGATATTTTTAAGATGCATTAAACCTTCTTTCATGCTTTTTTTCTTCTTTTTCTGACTTTTACTGGGAAAGTTGGCTAAAAAACGTTAAATTTCATAGATTTATTTCTTTTGTCTCACAACGAATGCTGCTGACGATATGAGAATACTTTATAGCAATTGCTTCATCCACAATTTTTGCTCTAGCATTTATAGATAAGTGTCTATGTCGTCAGGGGAACACCTTTTTTTAAGGGGGAAGGGAGGTAGTTTCAAAAAATTGATATTTTTCTTTTTTGTTTCGTCTTGTAGTTAAACATTTCAAAAATAATACATTCCCAAAATTTCGAGTCAGTTTGAGCTAAATTCTCAAAGTTATAAAGTATTCAGTCTCCGCTCCTTCAAACTGTAGCTCCTTTTAAATTTCGTTCACACTTTCAGCATATGAAATCCCTCCTTCTACGTTGAGTATGTGTTTTTTTTTTAATTTTTTTAATGGATTTTTCACTAACAAAATAACGCAATTTTTCGTGAAAAATAACACTTTTTACTTCAAATGGCCAACAAAAATTTTAAAAATAAGAAAAAAAAAGATCTGAAAAGGTTGGGGGGGGGGGGGGGAGAGGAGTATTAATACTTTGACTAAATTCAAATGGATTTCAGATAAATATCAGCTGAGATACAGTGAACACGGCAAATCATCTTTTTCCAAACGAGCTCTGAAAAAAGCTCTGTCACCGGCTTGTCTGTGGATATTTTTTTGCTCAAAAATATTTGGAATGTTCTTAAAACCATGCATGATAGTGCACAAAAGTTTTAAATAAATTTGATCAAACCATTAAAAAAAATCGTAAAAAAAAATGAATATTTTGATGCTACCCCCCCCCCCCCCCTCCCCCAAAGAGATCTACCGAGCAGTTGATGACTGATTTGCATTCCAGACACACCTAATTATTTTGTCCTGTAATCATGACTTTGGCAGACTATTGGCAAAAATATATCAATGAAAATGCTTGATAAGATATTGTACTTATGTGTTATGTCCATATAAGTTTTTTTTTCTTTTGTCGTTTCCAACGATTGAATACATATCTTTACATACACGGATTGAAGAAAATAGACGTAACAAAAAGAAATGAAAAAATGCGAAATCACATGCTATCTTTTTGCTTTCAACATCTGATGCAGCACCACTGCAACTGAGTTATTGTGATGAAATGAAAATTATGTGTGCATGCGTTTTTTTAGAAAGCAAGAGAAAAGTTGTGTGCATTTTTCTGAAATGAGTTTTTTAGACACTTTGGAGCAGCGATATGAAATTTGTTTCTTTTTTTAATACTGAGAAATTTATGTATTTTTTTTCCAAGTTAGATTTTCTTAATACATTATTCTTTACGGTTTTTTTTATTTAACTAACCAGTTTTGAGAATTCAAATTCTTGCACAAAATGATTCATATTATTTTCTGATATGTGTATTATTATATTAAAACCATTGTGTAACTCTGCGACTTGTAGCACAGTACATTTAAAGAGTTTTGAAAGAAATTATAAACTTGAAAGCGATGCGATCTCGTCTAATTTGATTAATTTCAAAATTCTGAAAAGCTTCTGGATATCAATTTTTTCTGTAAAACATGCGTGTTGTGAAAGCACAAAATAGTTATTTCTTTATTTGATAATATGGGTTAAAGAAGGAATGGTAAAAGTAATGGTTATTAGTCTCAAGCCATTTGCAATACAATATGTGTATTTCCGGAATAGATATCTAAAATGTCTAAGTTTATTTAAGGCAAAGTTATGCTCTTAATATGCATGCTGAATAAAATACTCTTCTCTACTCAAATAGAAAAAACATTATGTCTCACACAAAAGTTTAAGTAAATAATTGCTAAGTTTATTCTATTTTTAGATCGCAATGATCTTACACTGCTGCAAAAAAAAAAGAAAAAAAAAAAAAAAAAAAAGGTTTCTTTGCTAATGCTATTGAGAAAAAATGTTTATTTATTCTAATGATAATTGGACACATTCAAATATTTCTTTTCTTTGTTTAAGAATGATTCCAAATATTTGATAGATAATGAATCGCTTTAAAGTAAAAGGATAATAACAATTATCTCCGCAACGACGGAAAAAATGTGATAGGTACTTTTCGTTTTCTAACTTTCAAACTAAACAGTTTTTTCTACTAGAAATATTTTATAAGTTCTTTTTTGTTTTGAAAAATAGTTTACGCAGACTTTCACTAGCTGTTTTAGTTAAGAAGGTTTTTTCTCAACCACCGTTTGAGTTAATTTTTGAGATAGTTAAGCTTCATTAATTTACTTTGAAAGCATTTCGTCCCAAACAATTAAAAAAATTAAAAACTAGCGTAAAATACTTTTGAATAAAAAATTTCCCGAAATTTTTAATTCCTTTATTTTCATTAGAAATTATTTCCTTTTAACTTCTTTAGTACTGATTTTGACTTGAAAAAACGATTAAGAAATACTGTTTTGAAAGCAGTATGTATTTTTAGTGCTACTTTGGAACGATTTCTAAAAATAAGCCATTTAAAGCGAAAAAAAATTTTTTTTTTCTAAAATACTAAATAGTTTGTATTTAGGGTGGTAATTTTCAGGTTTATTAAATATTTAATGCTTTGTATTTATTTCTTTTTTAACCAAAATTAAGCCTGAAGTCCGTGGTATTGACGTTCGATATTCGTCGAGTTATGTTTCATTCTTTTTGTTAATGTTCTACATTATAATTCAACCAGATCGCATTTTTCTTGGAGGCGTAGCAAAAACATATTTTATTTAGTTTTAGCCAAAAATAAATATTTTTACTTTTAAAACTGTACTTTGATCAATGTAAAAATTAAAGACATGAGAGTTGTTTTTTTTTACAAAAGAAGGAATTTCAGTGAAAATTTCGCTTAAAAATGAAATATACAAGTAAAACAAAATCGAATTAAAAAATTAAAAAAAGTCACTATGAAGGGCTCAACCGAATGGCCCTAATGCATGTTGTGTCAAATTTCTTCACTCTAATGATGGAAACAGTCAAAGAAACCATTTTCCTCTCCCCCCCCCCCAAAAAAAAAAACTGTACAATTGAACAAAAACAGCCTGTTTCATTCAAGGTTGGGGAAAACAAACGGTTTAATTATTGAATCAAGAAACAAAAGAGTACCACTTTCTTAAAATACTAATTGCAGACGTTCTTGTTGACTTATGTTCGAATAATCGAATGCAGATCCTACTACGTAAAAGAAATCGAACCGTTCGATTGGTAGAAAACTGAAGAGTGTGCAGAGAGTTTTAGACCCCAAACAGAAAACTTATTTGAAAATTGGAGTAAAAAGAATAAAGTCAATTGTATGCTCCCCCCCCCCTTTTTTTGGTGCACATCTGAGGCACGGCACTGAATCTCCTTTAAATTTTAGTACCAAAGAAGAAATGGAAAGCTTTCAATGTTGACGTCCTTTATTTATCGACACCTATGCTCCTCAACCACCCATCCATCCATGTCATAAAACGGCCTATTTCTTCTTCTCTTTTCCTCTAAATTTTAAATGGTTATTTCCTTTACCAGATTTTTCTGCATTGATGATCAAGCCATCTCAGTTGATTGGCTTTGTTTATTTTTTTGTAATTTACAAACTTAAGAGACTTTTATTGGTAAATTAGTTAAATATCGCTCAAGTTGAAGCCACTCATCTAGAAAACTTGAAATTAAAAAACTTGATTTTTATTTGTTACCTACAATATAAGAAAATCACTTTATCAGTAAGATCTAAGGTCTTTAAGTGTTTTCCTTTTGATGTTTAGAGCTAAACTTCTTTTCGACTGCTAACTTAAAATAAATGTTTATCGAAAAATTAAAAACGTACAAATACTTAATTTTAACAGTACTTTTCTAATGCTTTACTAGTATATTAAGCCTTTGTATCTGTTGTCGCAATAAATCTCTTCTGAAATTTGTGTAAATTGAATGCATTTCCAGTATTCAAATTAGCGTTTTTGTAACTTCAGAAATTAGGGATTTCTTTGATTTTCATTTTTTTCGTCTACATTCAATAACTTAAGAATAACTGAAGGTGGATTTCATTGTATCTTTAATCGGGTGGGTCGATTTTGACTTTTTTTTGAAATCGAAAACGCCTGTGGTGGGCAAAGTTGTGCATTGGCATCAAATACTCGCGTAAAAAAAATTTCGGAAATCAAAATATATTTAGATCCCCTGCCAGCCCCTTAAAGTTTGGCCAAATCTGTAAAAATTGACATTTTTTAAATTAAAAAAAAAAAACTTATGCATAATATTTTTAATCGCCTGTGATGGGAAAAGTTGTGTATTGACATCTAATGTTCATTTAAAAAAATTTTTGGTAGTTAAAATATATTTATATCTTCTGCTAGGTCCCTGAAGTTTCGCTAAATATGTAAAAATTGATTTTTTCAAAACTTTTTGTTCATTTCTTATGTATATTTTTTAATTACTTGCGATGTAAATAGTAAATAGTAAGTCCATTTGTTTGTGAACAAAATAATTATCATATCATATTACATACATCACCCCTGCCGGGAATCTGAAATTGCGCGTTTTGCCTTTTTTCTTTGCTCCTTCTGCTTAGTTTTAACTGTTAAGAGACAGATGGTGTGATTCCTCCGAATGTTTATTTTTCTTCTTCTCTGTGATATAATGAAACTATTTAAATCACCCACCCCAAGCTGACAAATCGGCCTGTTCTTGGCACTTAGCCAAGCATATATGAACCAAATAGAAATCGTAACGAAAAACTCAGGGCAGAAGAATTGGAACAGCAAATGAAGTGTTATCAAGCATATTAGACTATTTAAAAACAACCCAAGTATCTACTGTGGATTTAATTGCAGTAGGATCAGATGGAACAGCAGTCAATACTGGTGTGAAAGGTGGTGTAATAAGACTTTTTGAGCTGCACTTAAAAAGGCCATTGCAGCGGCTCATATGTCAATTGCACGCCAATGAGCTACCTTTACGCTATCTGTTACGGCATCTTGATGGAAGCACTACAGGTCCTTTTACATATAATGGTCCTGTAGGGAAGCTTCTTGGCACATGTGAGCAGCTTCCAATTGTCAACTTTAAAAAAATCGCTTTTGATTTGCCAACAGTTGATACAGACGGACTTAGCACTGACCAAAAATATTTGTATCACATATGTCAAGCAATATGTTCAGGAAATTGTTCATCATCACTGTCCACCAAATCACCAGGAAAGCTATCTCATGCTAGGTGGCTTACAACAGCGAATAGAGTACTTCGTTTGTATGTTGGTACAAAAGAGCCATCGCTGGAAATAGGGACTCTTGTAGAATACATTATAAAAGTGTATGCAAAAGTTTGGTTTTCGATTAAAACTGAGCCTTCATGCACAGCCGGTGCACAGCATCTATGGGAACTTATCCACACCTCAAGATATCTTAACGATGATTTGAAACCAGTAGTTGACCCTGTTATATAAAGAAATGGTTTTTTTGGTTATCCAGAAAACCTGCTGATAGCCATGATCAACGACACACGATCCTCAGTAAGGAAATTAGGCTACCGAAAAATTCTGAAGGCCCGAACTCTTACTAATGAAACTGTTCGTGATTTTGTCATTCCAACTCTAATTTTTGAAGCAAAAGACTATACACAATTGATAAATTGGCAAAATTGTGTCCTTACAGACCCCCCACTCACCAAACAAATACCCAATGTGGAACTTGAGAAAGTAGCTGAAACGGGTGACGTTATTGAAAGTGAGTTGTGGAACTTAACATGTCATACACAAGCGGTAGAAAGAGCAAATAGGTTGGTGACAGAAGCATCTTTATCTGTTTGTGGAGCAACACGCCATGATGGCTTTATACGTACAACATTGGCTTCCCGAAAATTAATGCCAAAATTTGAGAACAAAGCAATGTATAAGGTGTAAAACTTCTTTATTACAAAAAACTTCGAGGTGAATTCTTAATCATTTTCCCCTAATATTTCGGGAAAATGAGTGAAGAGCTGCTGTAGAGCTGCGACGACGGACTTCAGGTACTTTAATCTTTTATACCTATGTTTTAATCCTAAAGAATTCTATAGTGTTATTATAGAAAAATAAAGTATAAAAAATGCTTAAATTTTAAAAAAAAAAGGTGTTAGATAAAATATTTGCTTTAAAACGGCAAGATTTTAAAAACTTTGAAAATATTCCAAATTTCACCGGTTGAGTGGAGCTTGATTATTATTATTATTATTATTACTTATGAGTGGAGAATCTTACTGGCAATCATTTTCACTACGGGTGATTAAAAAAATCAAACATGAGAAATTAAAAAAATAACAAATAAATGTCAATTTTTCCATATTTGGTGAAATTTCAAGAAACTAGTGAGGGATCTAAATATATTTTGGTTACCAAAAAAAAAAATGTATATGAGCATTAGATGTCAATACAAAACTTTTCCCACCACAGGCGATTAAAAATATTATACATAAGATTTTTTTTAAAAAATTTAAAAAATGTCAATTTTTACATATTTGGCCAAACTTTAAGGAGCTGGCGGGGAATCTAAATATATTTTGATTTCCAAAAAAATTTTTATACGAGCATTTGATACCAATACACAACTTTTCCCACCACAGGCGTTTTCGATTTCAAAAAAAAGTCAAAATCGACCCACCCTAATACTGATGTTTATTTTACATGAGATCTTATATTACTTCCTAAAATATTTAATAAGCGATTTCAAGTACTCGATACAGTTAAGTAAGGCATTATAAGCTCTTAACAAAACGAACTGCTATTAAATGCATATGGTTAAATTTGTTGTTTTTCAATGTTAAATGGCATGATTTAAACTATGAAAAGTTACCAAGTGCAGTAGGAATGTGATTGATTTCTTAGTACTTCGGAAAAGCTTTGTACTTCAATCTGTGTAGAAGTTGTGTCAATAGCATTCTATGTATAGATTCTTTAATACGTTTTTCAATCGCTCGAACTATTGATTATTTATGTTATTATTTTTGTTAACACAATCATTAAAGTTTTATAATCATCACCAATATTATTGTTTGTGATTATTATCATTATTGTAGTTGATGTCGTTTAAAATGCTACCACCAGATTTGTTTGAGAGCAGAAAGTAACCAAGTCAAACCACTTTCAATTAAATTTTCTTTGTAAAAATCTAACTAAAAATTATCCACTTTTCCTTTTTTTTTTTTGTTGAACTTATATAATTCATACTAGCTACTGTAATTGCTCCTTGAATACATTTTCTTGATATCCACCTCGAATTAGAATGCAGATTTAAGTTCAGACAAATTTTATGCTCGCTTCCTAATAAATGGTCTATCAAAAATTCATTTGTTTAAGATGGTTACAGTTGGGATTTAAAACTGAATAATTGACAACAACTTACTTATTTCTTACTAATACACTACTTATAATATTACGTTTAGAGATTTCATCATTCTTTAGTTTTTATATCTATAACTTGCAAATTCAAAAAAAAAAAAAAAAAAAAAAAGAATAATTTTTCAACAAAAAAATGTATTTAATTTATTTTTTATGTCAACACTGAATATTTGTAAAAATCTTCATTTTTTATTTTTAGATTTTTTTAACTAAATTTTGTCTAGAGTAGATCATTTGCGATATTTAATAAAAAAAAACACTAATTATGGAGAGAGAAAAATATCGTTAGCAATAAATAAGAGGTAACACTCTTTATAATAAAACTTGATCATTTTATCATCCGAGACACACTGATTGAACATGTTTTTGGTAAGTGTATCATAAAATCTCAAGCACGTCATACTTTATTTATCACGGTCATATGTTTGCTAGTAGTATAAAAATAAAAACAACTCATCGTATCTCTTATTTTTATCACATCTCTACAGTAAAAACAATTCTTCAGCTCTTCAGAGTTAACACAACACACGTTCAGCCAACATATTACAGAAAGATCCTACTTTTTGATCGAAAGACCTACATCACCCGTTAAGGCTTAAATGCTCTTTTTTTTTCACTCGGTAATCTCGTTTCGCTGACAGTTGGAAAATATTGGGAATGAACACCTCAGAGACGGAAAAGATGTTCACTTTCTCACAATTCTTCGTGCCATTTTTTTTTCCCCTTTCCTCAGAGTTACCATAGAAACCAAAAGATTATGCTTCGTTACCTTATCTCCAGTGGAAATAAAATTGACTAACCTATTTGGATCCCCTACAGATGTAGGTGGAGAAACATTACGCAGATTTACGTAGCATGAAACGTGGGTTGATTGTAATGGAATTTTTTCTTTTCTCGTAACTAGTTCCTTTAATTTAAATGTTTTGTTTTCTTTCAATCTACGTTTAGGAAACAGAAAAGAAATTGTTTAACGTTCGCATAAATTTTAGGTTATATATTTTTTTTTATTTCTAGTCTTTTTGAGTTTTATAGCTTTCTGACAATCCAAGCATTGATTAAAAAAGGTTCAACTTCCGCAAAAGGAATTAGACTTAATTGAAAATTATATTGTTGTAGTAAATATAAAATAGGTCTGTTAGGGTAATTTGTGTATAAAAATTACCTACTTTGAACTTTTCTGTCTTCTAATAAATTTATATAATGCATATTTTTTCTTTTTCTTATTTCAACTAGCATTATGACTTTCTAGAATAGTTTTCTAAAAATTACATGTCAATAGACTCTTTTGGATATAAATGGCAAACATAAGTTTCACTATACCCAAATTATCCCGTGGATGGGAGAAAGTTGGGTATAGTAATAGTTAAAAAGCAAAGCATGGTTTTAATAACAATCTTACTCAATTTTTTCAAACTTTTAAATAGTAGTACTATTTGGAAGTAGTTGATTTGCATTGCATTGACATCTCCAAAAAGTTGAATTCATTTTTATCAATTTCAAAAAGCATTTCGGCAACATTTTTTTTCAGCATATATTTATAGGTAAGCTTGATGTTTATAACTGAATATTTGTAGGTGTATCAAATGAATAGTTTTCATTTTATTCAATAAAATATAACTTATACCCAAATTTCCCCGACTACCCAAATTACCCCAACGGATTTTAGATGCTAGAAAAGCACAAATTATTTCTGGATTGCTAAGAACCCGATTTTCAATGCTAAAAGATTTGAACTTATGAATGTTAAGTAATCTGATAAAAGCGATGATCAATAGCAAGAAACAGTGCACTGGTACTAACAACGGGGAATTAACCAAACAATTAATGAGAAAACTAGAAAACAATCGAAACAGCCCATGTTAAGAAAGTACGCTTTCTCAAAGGCATGAAGCAAGAATAGCTCAGTGTAGCCGTAGTGAGAAAACCTTGCATATTTTTGCAACTCAGAACTGCACTTTTCTACATTTTTTCTGCAATTTTCTTTTTTACTCAGAAACAAGTGTCTGCAATTATTTCTTCACGTTTCGTTTTCTTTCTGCTGCTCTAATTAGTTTTGGTTTTGCAGCTTAGTGCTTTATTTTCATGTGTATTTTTTCTGGTTTCAAATCTAAACTTTTTTCATTGTTTCTGGTTAATATTTTCCTCTAATTAAGATCGGATTTCTGTTTTATTGGGTTTTATAATGCTTCAAATCAATAAATTTTGTGCCATTCGTATTAAAAACTTTTCGGTTCTAAACCATTTGAAATTTCTCTGAGAATTTTAACACAAGAAAGTTGTTTCAAAGTTTATAGCTTTTACGTTTAATTGGAGGAATTTCTGCTTTTTTTTTGTATTAATAACGTTTTAGACTATTTCACGGGCAATTTGTTGAAAGCGACCATAATGATATTTTTTTTGCAATCCTAATTAGCTTCATACTTAAAGTGAGAAAAAACGTGGTTAACATCTCCTTCTTACATTTAGAGCTGCAACTTTAACTGCAAAATGTTTCAGTTAAATTTAGATTGCTAAATTGTTAGTACTAGTTCAGTAGTTGTACTTAAACGTTATGTATACTACTTTTGAAAAATATACTGCTATAATCTGCTAAAGATGGAGTTCTGAAAATATAGCAATAAAGATAGTTGCATCTAAAGCCAACCTTACAAATTATAACATAGAAAGAAATTCAATACATCCATAACAATATTTTAAACAGAAAAGAACTATGTATATCAGTATTATGATAATTTGCTTCAGTTCACTTATTTTTACGACTTTTAATTGTTCTCTTTACATCATGTGAAACATTAGAATCCGTGGTGCAGTTCTAAGAGTTACGTGGCAAAAAAAAGGGGGAAGAGAAATTTTAAAGCAATCATCTAGGTGACTATTGTCGAACTAATGCTTATAAAAAGAAGTGAAAGCAAAATTTTTTACTAGATAAACTTATAATGCACAACTCTCGAGTGCTTTTTAACGTTTCAACAGTTTGCGAAAAAGATCATCAATTTCCAATCATTAAACGTAAAAAAATGGTGGATGACATTTGAAGTAATGTTGTTTGATTTCAATTTTAAGTTAAATTGTTCAATAAAAAATACGATACTATGTTTAATTGCCTAATTAATGCAAAATAGAGTGGCTGTATAACTATTTGGTTGAATTTGAAATATTAAACTATTTATTTTTCAAACGGTGGGAGGGGTCTCCATGAAAACCATTGTAATCCTGAGGGTTCGAGTTTTCAACAAACTGTGAAGTGAACTAAGCTTCTTGATCCAAATTGGTGGTTATTTAAAATGTTGTAGAATTTCATTGCTTCACCTATTACGTTCGCAATCACCCTCCCCGCCCCCCTCGTTCAAATAGAGAACAACTTAAGAATATTTTTTAATACAGTCAACTTTTGATAACTCGAAGTCCAAAGGGACCGGCTAAAACCTTCTGTAAGTAATCTGTAATTCGAGTTATTGGAAGTTCCTTGCCAGCCTCCTGAAGAATAATTTTTTGCTTCTTTTTGAGAAATAGTGCATAGTGCATAGACTAGGCAAAATTTTAAGTAAAATTAATTATTAGTACTATGCAAAAATATATTTGCATAGAGTAAATTTTATGAAGATACTTCGGAAAGAAGTTATTTTTGACTGCTTTCATTTTTTATTGTATCCTAAAACGTCATTAAGTTTGTACGTCGCAACCCAATTTATTTTTTATTGATTTCAGTTTATATTGCGTTTAAACATCTTTTTGTCCGAAAAGCAGATTACATAAGTTTTCCAGAGAATAAAGGCTACTTTTTTTTTTTCATTTTTCCAAAATGTTTGCAAGATTTTTTTTTGAGCAATCACGATTGCTTATTGTTCTCACTTGACCGTCTTTGATGTTTGGTTCTTTTTTCAACATGGACAAGGGGCCTCTGCAGCAGCACCACCACCCATCGGCCTCTGCAAGCGCAATGTCCCCGGAATCTGCTTCTTCTGAGAGGTGACGTCTATGTCCTACACACACGCACGCTTACACACATACACACTCACACAAGCACGCCTTTACGCACTTACACACTCATACAAGCACGGTTTTACACACATACTCACTCGCCTACGTGCATACACACAGGTCTACGCACACATACGAGCCTACACAACACGCACGCGCGCCTACACCAACGTGCGCCTACACACACACACATACAACTGTACACACGTAACCGCGCAGCAGGAGGGGCAGGCTTGGGGGGACAGGAGCCGTTTCTAGAAACAATAACTCCAATGAGTAGGGTCCTGTCTCAACTCGTGATTGCGAAAAACATAATTTGAATTTAAACTTTCAGAATTCAAATTAAATAAAAAATTTTTTTTCATTTTTCCAAAATTTTAAAATTCTCAAAAATTAGCCAACAATGAAATTTTAGGTCGTCAGCCACGACAAAAAAAGAAAAGTAAACCAATCGGATACTTCTCACGTAATCTATCAACACTGTGTGCCTTAAGGAGCACTGTCGTAAATAAAGTTTCCCCCTCACGCAAGCTGATTTTAGCTGCATTTTTATGCATGAAATGAAATCGAAACTTTCGCAGAAACTTCAACTTAAAAGGAGTTCATTTGAGATATAAATACAACTTTGCATTGAAGGCACTAAATTATTTCAGGGCCTAACGAAAACTTTGAGATAAAGGAATATTAGAGTTATAAGGCATCGATTTATCGAGGATCGACTGTACTTCATTATATGACATGAATGGTGAAATATTATATATTTTTTCCAAGCATTACGCTACATTTGTATTATGATACATTAACAGAAATTTCTTTTTATATAAATATTAAAAGGATATTCCATATGAATTAATCATCATAGTTTGCATTATGAGGAAGCCTGAAACATGAAATAAAGGGAATGTAGATTTTCGAACTTTGCCAGCATTTATTCTTTCTGGACTTTAAAAGAAGACTCCGAAAAAGTTTTATGATCTTCTCAAGTTTATTGAACAGGAACGCTAAGGTCAAAGAACTATAATCTACTTTTCTCTCTCGAATTGTTTCTTGCAAACGGGACCATTCGCTTGGTTTTATTCTCACTTTAAATAAATACCCAAAGATTTATTTTTACATTTGTAGTTACCTCGAAAGTTCTTGCGTTTGCAAAGTAATTGCGAACAACATTTGGTTCGAAAGCTTGCATTTATTGCTTAATGTATTTTTGAGAAGGAGTTTAAATAAATTATTTGATTTCTACTTCAAGTATTTTATTTAACGTTTAATGTGAGAAATTTAACGTGTTTTCCATGTTTATACATATATTTTTAATTTACGTCAGAAAATTTCAACTTGAATCTTTAATATAAAATTTCCGTAAAAATTGATTACAACTTAGAAAGAAAAAAATTAACATGCCAATAAAAACGCAAATTTACATTTTCTTTTGGACAATTAAAAAACGTTTTCTAACATAATATTTATGTATCAACTAGTTCAATGCTGCCATACCAGCCGCAATGCAAATGTGAAATTAAAATATTCATGGTTAGTGAATTTACTGAGCAGTGTTTTTGATAAGGCTATGCAACCTCATTAAACTTATTATTGGCTACTTACCGCTAAACTAAAAGAATAAATCCTCATATATATAATAGCCAATGATCGAGTAACGCTCCTAACGTCATCAACAATGAAACTCGCGCCACTGTATGATTAATTTGATAACATGTTTTGATAATGTTTAACATGTGGGGAAAGGTTTTAAATGATCCGGCAACTTAACTGTTTTACTGGTAAGACAGTCATTTCAGGGGAATGAAGAAACCAAAAAGGGGTAAAAAATGAACGCTATCTACTGGAGTTTAAGGTTCATCCACTGGAGTTAGGGTTAAAATTTCAACTGTCAAAATATCACCAATCAGGCAATTGATTCGTTCAAATGTAAAAGGCAATTTTCACTCGTCTTATCTTGTTAGACGATTTTCAAGTAAATAAATAAGACCCAAAATTTCATGCGTACAAAATAATTAAGTGCAGTAAAATGTGAAAAAAAAGTTGATACCACACTGATGCAGATAGCAATGCAATTACTTATTTCGTTAGGTTTTCCGTTACATTTCTTTCTATTTTCCCCCATGCTTTCATGTTGTTAGTTACATGCATATTTTCACGTGCAAGTTTCTATGTAACTGTTCATAATTTATCTGTATCATTGTATATGACGTTGTGTTTAATATCATAACCAAGTCAATGCAAAGCTAAGACAAATTCTATCTATTCGTCCATCGCAGGCATGGGCCAGCCATTCCAGAACCATCAGCAACAACAGCAGCAGCAGCAAGTCCAGCAGCCGATGCTTGCCCATCAGCCCATCCAGTCCACCCAGCAATCCGTGTCCCTGATTGGCACATCGGTTTCGGCGGGCGGCGGCGGAGGCGGATTCGTGTCGGGTTCGCTAATACCGAGCGCGCCTATGGGCCGGGGCGCGGGAGCCACCATTCCTAGGACAGTGCCCCTGGCGACATTGTCCCAGACGCTGCAACAGCAGCAGCAGTGGCCCAATTCGCAGCCCCAGCAACAACAGCAGCCGCAATGGAATTTACAGCAAGCGGTAAGCGATGATGAGATATTCTGTATCACTCACGTTTGAGCTATTGTAAAAGTTTCTTAAGTTAAAGCAGTAGTTTGTTATGTAAAGCTTAACTACGGAAAGAAGGTGGATTACCTTGAAGCGAAAGGTTGAATCAGCACGAAAGCGCCGAGTAGTAAGAGGCACGTTCTTGCTGATCCTATTTATTGTAAAATAATAACAAACAACCTATTTCAAATGATGTTTTTGCATCAAAGTCATCCACCATCTCTCCGTGGGCAATTTTTATCGTCAAAACACAACAAGAGAAAATGAACAAAAACGAATGGTGTAGTTCAGTTCAGAACTGACGGCTCTTGACTTTGGACGAGTTCACCTCATAACCGGTGGACAAGATATGTATGGGTTGCTTAAATCAAGCATTAGTGAAACACGTTTTCTTTTAGGTGAAACGTCGTTATTTGTTCAAAAAAAAATTAATAATAATAATAACAATAAGTTAAAAGAAAATAACTGCGATTGAAGACTGGTGAATAACACCTTAATAAGGAGCCCATTGTGGAGGATTTTATTTGTCGATTACGTTTAATGCCTTTCAAATTTTCTACGAGTTCGATGTCTTTGACTCTTCCACCGTGCGCGAACAATATTAAGACACATTTTATATAGGAACATAGGAGTGCAATAAAAGTTAACTACAAAGTAAGAACTAGGTTGGCTGATGTCCATTTGTTCTCACCAGATGTCTGGCTTCTCAGTACCTGCTAGTAACAGTTTCCAGAAAGTACGGTAGTAGGTGCTGCTGATCTAAGCCAACTAGCTCAATAGAAATAATGCATCAGGCCATCAAGGAAAATAAATCTGTAAAGACGCTTAGAGAGTTAAACAATGGCTACTTGTGACCCGAACATGTTTTCTTCTTGGTGCTGGAAGAATATGTAATGCAGCTCTTTCACGAATTTACTAAATTGTTTTCTTTTCATATTGAGTTTTCAGCTTTCTCTTTATAATTCTTGATATTTCGGTAATAGATGCTTGTTTTATCTCTATATTGTTTTTGGCTAGTTAGTCGTTTCCAAAAATTTACTAATCGGCCGAGATACATTGCGGTTCTGTGATTTAATCAGAGAAAGTTGGGACGATAGTACTTTTATTTACTATGTTTTTTGTTTTTTTTTTTCAATTATCGTTACTACTGGTTATTAACTGAAATGGTAGGTACTGTTCAAGAAATTTCTAAACGAAAAAAAGGGTAAGACTTCTTTTACGCAATTAAAAAATATTGTTGTGTGAAGAATTTCATTTTTTTAAATTTTGACATTTAAGAATGTTTTGAAACATGAATAATCAAATGATCATATTTTTGAGAGTTATGAAATCCACTTAGAACCCCCCCCCCCCCAGAAATATACGTTTACGCTAAGAATATCATTCATCTTCACTTCAATAGACTGTCAGGCAACTGTAGTCCAATCTAATAAATAATGTCATGCGTGATATTGTTGATTAGTATTCTTGATATTCATATTTCTACTATGGAATAAAAAATTCATCGATCATCGGAGTCCGTACGAGTAACTGAAAGTAAAAATTTTGGAACAGTTCATAGTAATTAATCAAAGTGTACTTTTAAAGCTGAATCACAAATTTGTCGTACTTAAATTTTTGATTAGCAAAAAAAAAAATTCAACTATGGGTTAAATGTTTTTTTTTTCGCTGCATTTCATTCGACCATTGCGAACTAAGAATTGTTTTATCTGTTTTTGAGAACTGTAACTATGACTGAACTTAAAGTATTCAGTAAAAAACTCTATTTTCACTTTTAGAACTATGCTCAAATCGAAAAGGAAATTTTCTGAAACAAAATAAGGAGGCAGACAGGTATTTGAAGACGTTCTCGGTCTGATACCTATGTGTCATCCAAGAAGCATTCCAAATAGTTACCCCTGATAAATTACCGAATATGTTATTAAAATAGTACCTTAAATTATCTTACTTTTGAAGTCTGTTAATACAAGAATGTTTCTTGATTTGAAAGGACAGGTTGTAGTACACTAGGTGGTTTTAGTTCTGTTGGATGGATACAGTAATTTTTCTTGATGAAACTGTAGATGAAAGCATTAATAATGTATGAGAATGACTCATTGTGCCAAGTACTGCTGATCATTAAATGTCTAGTTAGTCGTAGTGCCGGAAATTTAAAGTGGCCAATATCGGAAAACTGAAAGCTTGTTTCCTCTTTCAGCAAATGCAGCAGCAAACGAACCTCCAGAGTGGTCAACCGCAAATGTCCTTACAAATGTCCGCTCAGCAGAAGCAGCAACAGCTCAAGTCGAAACCGATGGATTTGGTGCCCGGGATGATGACCCAGCAGCAGCAGCTTCAACAGCAACAGCAGAAGCTGCAACAGCAGCAGAAGGGCCAGAAGGGTCAGAAGATGGGTGAGCAGCCCCAGCAGGGGGAGTGGAGCCCCGTGACCGATCTGTCCCCGATCATGGACGTGTCCCCGTCGCTGGAGGCTGCGGAGCAAGAACTGATGGAGAAGTGCCAGGAGGCGGGGGACTCGCTCAGGCTCGGGATCCCCAGGGCCACCTCAGGCACCATATCGGGCATGTTGGCCGACTTCAACAAGGCGCTGGGCTTGGCCGCCACGCCCACCATGGAGGAGGGGCGGAGCCTGGCCACGGTTCCGCCCCAGCAGCAGCAGCAGCAGTTGGCTAGTGGCGCGGTTGGCAGCGGCGGAACCGTCACGACCACGGTTACAACAGGTAAAACATGCAAATGCACGAAACTGTATGTGCCTTAAGATCTGATTCTGATAAGACGAGACCTAACCTTGAGGGAGTTTACGTCTTTCATTGGAAAACCAGAAATAAGAAAAGGGGTTAAGGTAGTAGAACCTAGATTGAAATTCAGGCTCCTGCATGAAATCATTTCGTTTCTGATTGACGTCGTAACTTCTGTTTCCCTCAAACCAACCGCCTGTGCATAGAAATTCCGCTAATGAAGATGGTTCGAGGAAGGAGTTAGACGTTAATTCAAAGTGGAATATTACCGATGTATTCTGCAATAGGCTCCAGAGTATGTTATCCGGATGGAATGTCTACATTGATAACTATTTCGTTCTTAAATTTTATAAGTTGTATCGAAAAAAGACACCATTAGAAAGACAGCATTTCAGTTTAGCAATTATTTTTCGGCATTAGAGCACCACGTTGAGAAGTCATGAAAAACTAAAGAAGAATATGATACTTTATCATTTTCATCATACACAGCTCCTAATAAACAACTTTATAAATTTTTACAACCAAGACGCCTTTTTCACAGATTATTTATTAAAATAAAGTAAAATGCACTTTGGATTGACATTTCACCAAGTTTTAATCTTAACATACCAGTTTTCTACTATTTATATCGAAATGAAAATATCCAAAGTTCTGAAAAAAGTGAAATTTATGATAGCAACCAACTAAGAGACAAATTCTTTGATCGTTTAAGATTTAAGCATTAATAAATAGTTCTGAAATGGAATATATTCTTTTATATCAAATGGTATTCTATCACTGTCAAAACTTCCCCTCCCCATCTACAAGCAGCAGCAATGTTCCCCGTAGGTGGGACAGATTTATACAAATCGTCTTTTTTAATGAAATCACGAATTTTTTTAATGGTCAACTTATTTTGGTTTTTTTCATTAGTATTGTTACGAATTCGATGCAACTTCAAACTTTCTTCGAAATGACGATTCCAATCTTGATAAAAACACAATGAATTTATTTACAAATATTAACAATGGAGCAGGTAATAATTGCAAACATCCAGCAATTGATCGAATATCGTTAAACATGTACATTACACAGTGCACCACGCATTTAAATCCAAAATACGTGAAAACAACAAGCTCGAAAATCACATCGCAAGCGCTAATACATTCACAGACAGCAGTTAAAAACGAGAAAACAGTTAGAAAGCAAAACTGCTTCTCCTCGCATTCACAAGACTCCCGGCGTTTTATACCTAGCAGAGAAATATCCAGAAAATTCTAAAACGTTCTACCAATTTCTCATATTTCTTTTTATGCCATTCACAAATCTTATCATTCAGAAATGGAGAGACCATATATTTCATTCGAATGTAAGGGGGTTGAATATTCGTTACAAGAAAATATTTACAGGTTAAGTTACTAATAATTTTAGATGAAAAAAAATGGAATAAATGCCAAATTTAGCCAGATTACAGCAAACTAATCACAAAAATAATTACTATTTACAGAATTTGTGACATTATCATATTTTTAGAAAGTTATACCATAACTAAGCCAAAAATCTGAAAAATTAGTAGTTTTTACTATAAAAATAATCAAATGCGTTTTCGTGCATTAATCTGCCTCACTTCCTCCTAGATATACATATCCGACTATTTTTCAGCTCATGTAAATAATTAATCACAAAGGTAGTTATAAAATTTCTTATAGTGTTAAAATTTGTAAAATTGATTAGATACACAAAATGACATTTAGGCTAAACAATCTGAAAGAAAGTGAGAGCACATTTTTTTATAACATTTTCTCTTCTTGGAAAGGTGGCACGGAGATGGACCAGAACCAGAATCTCGTGCAACAGCAGTTCCAGCTTCAGCAGCAGCAGCTTATGATACAGCAGCAACAGCAAGTAATACAGCAACAGCAACAACAGCTTCAGCAACAAGTGCACCTTCAGCAGCAAATACAACAGCAGCAGCAGTTGCAGAGTCAGCAACAACAAGTTATGATTCAAGATCTGCAGCAGCAACAAGTAATTGCGACACCCCTATCGCAGCAGCAACCAGGGGTAGTCATGGGCGGAACTCCGATGCAACAGCAGACCCAATCCCAGCGGAAGGTTAGTATGAGTCCCAAAATCAGTTGCTACTTCGCAAAGCAAGTTGTACTATATATGCTCGTTTCTTTAAAGTTTATAGACACACATTGTATTACAAATGCGCACACATGTATCGTTTTCTTCCGTCATTGCCGCTATATCGCGATAAGTATTTTAAGAATTCCAGTAAAAATTGGCATTGAATTTAATATCAACATGTGCTGGTTAGCTTTTTGCTCCGCTCACTCCACAGCAAGTGTCGTAAATATGGCCGGGGAAGTCTTCTGCCACCTGTTAAAATTTTACATTACTCAAAGATTCCTTTTATTTTGCATTAAAAACAATTCTGCTTTATACCTCTGAAATAATGAAAACAGGGATAAAATAATTTTGACATAAAATAAGGTATACTCGGCGGAGGGGAATCATAATACTACCCCGCAATAAGAGACGATCATTCTTATTCCGGAACTTTTTCCTTATTCTAATAGGAATTTTGAAAGGGACTGTTTAACATTATTAGACTTATTAGTTTACTAATGATTTTAAAGAGTGTTGTCATTATTTGAGCCCTGCCTTTAGTTTGCAGGACTAAAGGTAGGGAACTCTTGTTCTAATTTTAAGAGAGATTTGTGAAGATAGTCGTCTTTTTTTAGTAATTCTTGGAAAGTTTATAGTAAAAAAACTCTTTGTTTGGTATTTTTTACACAAAAAATAAATGCTTGTGGATTCGCTGTGTCTTTGTACGTACTATTACGGTACAAAGCCTAAAACAAGAACGCTCGTTTTACATGGCGCATTCAGCAAATGTAATACAAGTGTCTTATATTCAAACAACGGTCAGCTTGTTAAGGTTTCGTCTGCAAAAGATGTCAGCAATTGAGGGTGTTGGTCTGATAAAACTCGGACTGTTTGTGACAAGGAAGAGGGAGGGAGAAGCAAGAAATGCGAGAAAATGCTATGAAAAACAGGGTGACATAATGACAAGAGTAGGAGCGGTAAGATGAAGTGTGGCGAAGGGGAAAGGGGTCGAATTTGGTGAATAAAGGGATGAAATCAGTTATAGACTAACCTAATTCTATTTACTTGCGAATTCATAAAATATGTTTAGAATAAATTTAATCATACGACCCTTAACTGATGCTCTAAGGTGATACACGTAGTTTAGAAGCCACATCTTCAATATGCTTTTGAAATGTACGGTCTGTAGTATGCATGGCAGCTTAACAATCTTCGTTTCCATCTTTCTTTAGGTTCACAGGCGTCTGCCTCAGCCTACTATGGACCAGATGCAAGCGGCGGTCGCCATAGCTGCACAGACGCCCAGGAGCAAGTCCCAACAACCCCCCAGGACCCCGAGCATCGGAGTCGCAGCCCCTTCCCCTTTCCAAAGACCCGTCTCGCCCATGATGGCCCCCGGTGGCGGCACCAGGCAGCAAATGGTTACCTCCTCCACTGGCCAGCTCACTTCCTCGACTTCCCTCTTTGATTCCTCATCCAGCTTTCTCAGTGTGCAACAGCAGCCCACAATCGGATTATCTTCCCAGACCCTCACCTCTACCAGTTCTATTAGCCCAACACCCCGAAAGGTAAGAACTTTGTTAATATCCGCATTTCTTGAAACAACAAATTTGTTGTCTGAACTGTGATTTTTGGAATGCAGGGACAAAGTGGGTCCAAATACGGAATAACCGAGAAAACAGGGCCATAACCATTTTCTTCGTTTCGCTACATGTTTCATTGAAATCCTGACTGCAATAATCTCTGATAGGATGCTTACTTGGACCCCTTCTGAATTCAGCGTGTAAAAATGATTCAAGTACAGTTTTGAAATTAAAAAAAATATATGAGTGGTTTATAAACATTTTCAATGGAGAGAGAGAGTAAAAGGGGTATCGCGTTGCTAAAATAAGTAAAAGTTTGTTTCAACCCCCGACACACATAAAGGAAGGGGATTATAAGTTTGTCGTGTCTGTATATCTATGTATCTGTATATCTGTGTATCTGTCTGTGTCACTTTAGTGCCAAAATGAATGGAAAGATTTTGAAAAAAACTTTTTTTTTTGTTCGAAAGGAGGGTTGTTCCAGAGTGTTCTTAGCTAGGTTGCATCTTTGAAAAACATTAATTGATGAAGATATTAATTAAAAACCGCTAAAAGGTTTTTCACGATTTTTGCAGTTGAAACATGTTTAAAATTTAAAAATTTAGAACCAAAATCAAGAGTTTTTTTTTTCTGCTTCTGATAGAATGAGTTTAGAACTTCCATGTTATATAGAATTCAAATTATAACAATTTTTTAAAGCAGATTTTAAATGAGGCTAAGCTTTTATTCTCGCGATTGGTAACCGAATTCATTGCCGATTCATTTGGCCGACAATGAAATTAAACGCAATGATTGAACATTTTTATCTGCTGCTAGTTTCTATTTGTCAACAAATAAAACACTTACAATTGATGTTTAACGGTACGAGGCTTTTAAAAGCGTTTTCAATTTTCCCTTCATTGTAACTTTTCATTTGTGACCCAGTCGGTTTTTTTTTTTTTTTTACATTTTTAATTTTAGTAACTTGTCAGTTTTAACAAAAAGTTCTGTCTAGAACTAGACGAGCCTACTTTCCCGTATACCCATACTTTTTTCTAGTACCTGATCAATGTTCTCAAAAATAGCTAAAATCGCAAATTGTTTCAAACATATTTTTCCAACATTTTAAGCTATTTTCTAGGAATAAAATATTCCTCACTCATCAAAAAAAAAAAAAAAAAAACAAAAAAAAAAAAATAGATGCGTAAAAAAAGAAAAAAAAAAAGAAAAAAACGAACAAATAAAATAGCAGCACCTTTTAAACAAAGCAGCTAATACAATTTTTTCCATTTAAAAAAAATTCTTCAACAGCTTTCAAAACGAAAAAAAAAATTAAAATTAATAAGCTCATTAAAAAACTACATCATATTTAAAAAAAAAATCGTTTCTTTTTCCCCTGTTGCCAAAAATAATTTTTTAAATGAATTAATGCACTTATCAAGATAAATAAAAACAAAAAAATGTCAACGTAAAGAAATACTTTTCATTGTCAAAAAAAAAAAAAAAAATCGTCTGCGCATATCTTTATGTAGAAACATAAATGACTTCGAGTTTATTCACCGAAAACTGAATACCTAAATAAAAACTTTAGCGTTAAAATGAAAACAAATCACATCACAATAGTTATTTCACAATTAAAACCATAGCGTCCGAGTCGGAGTCAATCTCATTTTTTGATAAAGGAGTCGCAGACGAATATCTAAGAATCTGAGTCAGTCATTTGTCCTCCGTGTATAAATTTTTGCCAAAGCTACGAAGTCATAGTCGAAGTCGAGGAGTCGGAGTCCGATTAATTGTCGGTCACAGAAATCGGATTCGGAGTCAGGTGTCCCTAAATTCTCGGAGTCGGAGTCTGGAGTTTGGCGTCAAGAGCTATTTCCAACAAAATTCGTTTGAAGTAAATCCGCCTTCAAGTACGGAATCTACATTGACTTTCAGTTTCCCCGTAGGCGCTAATGTTAAGGGATTTGAACTGTTCAAAATTGAACAGAAAATTGTTCATATCAAAAATATATTTTATATACAAGTTTTTCATCAAAAGCTTTTTCCTACAAAGTTTGTTTGAAGCAAATTCGCCTCACAGTTCGGAATTGCCTTGAATTTCCCCGTAGGCACTAATGTTAAGTTTTTTTGAACTGTTCAAAATTGAACAAAAAATAGTTCAAATCAAAAAGTGAAATATATGAATGAGGTGTCCTCGCCGAGATCTTTCGAACAAAAAAAGTTTGTTCGAATCGGACTATTCATTCAAAAGTTATTAGGGGGGGGGGGGCAGACCGACAGACCGACGGACCGACAGACATTTTTCCCCATCTCAATACCCTACTTTCCAATTTTTAATTTTTCAATATTTATTTAATTATTTTATTTATTTTTGACTTTTTTTGTTTTTCGCGATATTTTTAAGATGCATTAAACCTTCTTTCATGCTTTTTTCTTCTTTTTCTGACTTTTACTGGGAAAGTAGGCTAAAAAACACATTAACATCAAACAAGACAAGAAGTTCTGTCTAGAACTAGACGAGCTTAAAACATTGATTTTTAGAGAGAAAGAAGCCCCGTTTTTTAATGTTTAAAGATAAAGCTTTTAAAAATGTTTAAAACATCGCAAATATGCATGTATACAGTACTTATTTCCAACTTATATGCAACGGTTTTGTTTCTTTCCTTCAAGTTTTGAAGACGTTGTAAATTATTATTCAGCTGGCGAAGACTTTTAAAACAGCGACGCTGCACAAACAATCTGAACATTGCTTCGTACTTTTTCGCAATAATCTCGACTGCGAGAAACTACCGTCAGGAAATTCTTCGAGAGCGAAATTTGCATGTTGAACAAACAAATCGGACTAGATCTGCAACTTCGACTTCATTATTATTCAGAACTAGTAACTTCCTCCTCTTTCTCTTCTCTTTTTTTCTCCAAGTTTTCATAAACTGAAGAGAGCGTTGTAAAGGTTTTGCCCTTTCTTGTGATAAGTGTTTATTTTAGGGACTGCGTAAAGAGAGTAAGAAACCATCGTTATAATTAAATAGAAAGCAATTGACGAGATTTTTATCGCTTGCTCCTTTATTTGGTTTGTATCCGTTTACTAATAAGCTGTAATGTAATAAAAGAGCCTCAACTTTGAAGGGGAAAAATTACGTTTGGAGTTATAGCAGACGTAAGTAAATGAACTTGGTACTTTCAGATATTATGCGGAATGTTTTACAACTAAACTTATTTTTGATTTTTGAAAAATCTTAAGGCTTGCGTCGAAAGATTTCTTCAAAAAGTTCCGAATAAACATAATAATCATTAAGATTATTATAATTGTCCGTCTTTATCATCCAACAACTGGATAAAGACCTCTCCCAAATGTTACTATACTGCTCTATTTTTTGCCAATTCTTCTCCATTTGTCTCCTAAAGCTTCTCAAACAACACTGTGGTCTCTTCCCTAGTCTATCTCGGTATCCATTAAAGCACTTTCGCAGTGCATTTATCCTTTCTTCCTTTGGTGAAGCTCCCTGACTGATTTCATTTGCATTTTTTGAAGAATGTGAATTTTAGAAAATGTTGGGAAAAGGTTGCGGAAAGTTTTTTTATAAGCTACAAAATTTCACTAAAAACGAATACGAGCGTCACTCGACTTTTTTGTCTGCCTATTACAAAGAAATATGTATTTCCCAAGAAGGGGCAGTTCGTAAATGATGTCAAACTTTTTCAACATTTTGCCCCCCCCCCCCCCTTGCCCTGTCTCAAAATGTCCCACTTCACGTTATCCCTCCTGTATTTGTCACACGTCATGCTTTTTTTTCTTAAGCAAATTCTCATTAAAATGAATATGTCACTTTTTCTAACACCCTTTTTCTCTTTTGTCAAACTTCCACGGTTTTATGACCCCCCTCCCTCACAGCAGGGCATCATTTATGGATAAACTCCAACTAAAGGAAAATTTCTGTTAACATTTAAAAACCGATATCTATTGCGAACACATAACTCTAAATGCATAAAATAAAGTAATAAAAAGTTAATAGTCGGGTTATGCCGAAAAAAACCCCTAAAATTGTTCGAAACACGATTATTCATTTCGATCCAAATGGATTGAATATTGCCTTGTGAAAAAAATAACGCGATACGAGATACAGTTTACCGAAAACAATTAAAGCGCTTTTCTTTTTAACAGCTAATTGCAGTCAAGAAAGGCAATGTAGAACTATTGTTATGCAAGGCTTAAAATCAGAAATTCAACGTTCTACCACTATTCAAAATTATTTTTCTTCCTTATCCCTACATCAAGCCAAGGCGATTACATTGCTAAACTGAACCATGCTTACCATCATTTAAAGCTTGAACACGAAGAGATGGCCACGAACGAATTGGAAGCGAAAACGGACCACTTCATTTTGTAATAGGAAGAATCAGCGAGAATGTGCAGGCAGTAAAGTCTCGCGTTTTCCATCATCCTACCTATTACAAAATGAAGTTACCATTTTCACTTCGAGTCTAGTTATCATTTCAAGTATACCGTTTCCACTTCGAGTTCAGGAGCCTTCTCTTCGTGGTCAAGCTTTACCATTAACCAACTAACGTCTAACCATTCTTGAGATATGCTGGAACGAGAGATGCATACATAAATGAGTACAAAACATACAGAAGTTTGGACGAACAGAAGTAGACCATGAATAAGGCACAAAACCCAAAATTTCAGCATTTTATTGCTAAGTGACGTTTTAACTACATAAGATATTTTTGTACAGAATATTCATCAACAACTGTCAGCAACGAAAATGATTCAAGGATGGTTGAAACAAATTTTGTTGCCCCCAGTATAGTCAATGAAAAACGAGTCAACTGTTTCCAGAAGTAATCGAAATGAAAATATTTGCGTTGGAAAATGCGTGGAACACTTTTTGAGAAACACGAAACTTCCTTTCTTTTTACAAGAAAGAAAACTAACAAGTAGTCATAAAAAATTGCAGTTTGCACGAATGACACCAAAGTGAATGAGTAGAACAAAAGATTTGCATAACAAAAGATGGTTTTGTTCCAAAAGTCTCTGTCAGAGCGAGGACTAAAAATAAAGAAAGAGGATTTCTACCCTTGGCTCGTAAATGTCAGTATGTAAAGTTTTTTTTTCCATGTTTCTTTTTCTTCTTTCTTTATGTACTTTTGTCATCATAAGTTTTTTTTTACAACTATGCAAAGTTGATTTACGCAGAAAAAGGCATTTTTTTAACTTTCAAATTTCAATAGGTAATTGATGTTGTAGGAAATCAAAAAACATGTTTCTTCAATTAGCTCCAAAACACACTTTTGTAGATACTGCTATTGCCGTATCCACGGCAGATTTGTGCGATTTGAGGTGGATTCCACTCATAATATCCATCCTATCATCGTAGGGCTACTTGAATAATAAAAATCTTGCTTTAGGGCAATTCTCGAAAAAATGTTTAAACGAAAAAAGTTTTTTATTTTATTAATTAAATATGGGATTAACTGTTATGGTTTGGTAGTATATTAAAACGTGAATTATTCTCCAACAGCATTATTTTCTGAAGTCTTTGGTTAGTTGGAAAAAATAAAAAACTTAACGTTACGCACGGGACATTTTTTCGAGAATTGCCCTTTAAATGATAGAATTTGAATACAACGACAACAACAGGACAACGTTGAACTCCATAAAAGAAAACCTTTGGGACTAAGCATCTAATGAGTGACTTAACGTTTTCGAAGCATACATTAATAATTAAAAAAATACTTCGTTTACGTGTTTCAGGGTTTCGGAAGATAATTTTTTCAGCCTGGAAATGTTTTGAGCTACTTGGTATTTAAGCAGCAGTCAATGTGACTGCTGCAAGCTTTTTAATTCAGTTACAACATTTTGAGAATTTTGCAAAATCGTTACTTTTTTGAAAAACTGAAGAAGCTAAAAAAAAAACTTTTTTTGTAAGTTTATGAAATATTTAACGTAATAATTTAAACATTTCTCCATATTGTGGAAAAAACTCTCTTGTTTAAGCAAAGACGGTCAAAAACTTTTTGATGTTAATCTTAATATTTTCGTCAGCCCTCTAAAACTAAGAGAACCGACCTCTCTTTCGTCGCTCGCTGACTCACTTGTATGTGTTCCTTTTCTTTAAACGAATTTCTGTGGTGATTATTTTCTTAGCTTTCTTTGTATTTCCTTTTTTTGTTCTTACTTTAGACTTTAAAGTGATGTTAAGAGTTATTTTCTTTTGTGTTATTAAGAGTTAATAATGCATTAACATGAAACTGTTTTAGAAGTAATGGTAATACCCTTTATGAATTAAGTTCATTTTCACTTTGCTACCTTTTTGATTTCATAGCTTAATTTTAACGTATAATATTTTACACTTGATTTCACGGCCCCGATTTTTTTTCCTTCTTTGTAAGGCAGCATTAAGGCGAGGTTTATTTTTTCTTTTATCTCTGAGCCAAACGTTTTCGAAACATTTAAAAAAAATGTAACATTTATTTTTGAAAAGTAGAAAATGTGTTTGATATTGTTTTTATCCACGCATTTCTGCAAACTGTTTCTTCTTCTCAAAATTTTCACGTAACTCTTGCTTGATTTTCTGGCATTTAAATTTATAAAACGATGAAAAAATGTTTTTTATTTTAACATACTCTTTTATTTCGTTTTGTAGACAACTTTTTAAAATTAATTGCAGTTATTTGATGAAGTTGATTAATAATTCAGTCATTAGTTTATTATATGGATGCTTCACTTGCCAAACCAGTTGACTCCATAAAACAAAAAGTCGAGAAAAGTTATGAAGAATATAGGTAGTGTTATCCATATGAGTGAATAGACTCTCGTGTTACGTTTTCTGCCATCACATGGCCAGAAATGTACTGAACCAAAACTTTATTGCAAATTCACATGTTAAGCACTGATAAAGCATTATTAAAGCGGAAATGAGGTTTTTTTTAAAAAGTGGAGTTAACTTTTAAAAAGTGGAGTTAATCGATTTTGCAATTGAGGCATCCATGTATTGTTAACATATTTGGTTTAGTTTTTGTCCAATAAAGCTTTGGATAATTTGTTAAAAAGATACTCAATAGAGTACTTGACTCTATTTTAACATTTTTTCTTTAAAATATGTATATTTTTGCCACAAAAAGTAACAAAGACTATGTTGAGGGCAATTTATGTTCTGGGCAAACCAACCGGTTTCTGAAGACGTTTGTATATCAAACCGTGGTGTTTAAATTTATTTTTTAAATATCATCAAAATTATTAAAATCAAGGCAACCATGCTTCTAATCCATCGTAAAAGCACGTGAGCTTAATGGAAGTAAAAAAAAAGATAAACTGCCATCTGTAGAGTAATTCCTTTGTCGATATATCGATATTTTTCAGCCATAATAACAATATTTGGTAACAGCATTTGCTTAAATAGTGACTCAAATGCAGAATTTAAATGCTGAAAAAAGAAGCTTTGACCTGCTTTAAAGTGAAATCGCATTGCTATCCGAAATGGATATTATCTTTTAAAATAATATTCTGTGGCTTCACTTCCTTACTTAAGTCAGTTTTTTTATTCCATCATGTTCCGTTAACAACATAAATTAAAAGCACTTGCGAAAATAAAAGCCACTATTACGTTGTAATGAAATGCAAAATCGTTTCCATGATCCTAAAATACTTTAAAATGGCTTTTGAAAAAGAATATAAAACGTTGCTTTTAAATATGAGTTAATAAACTCTGCTAACTATATTTTACTATCAACAACTATTTATAAAATTAAATTATAATGGGGTTGTTTCCTTCAGTCAAAAGTAGTACTTTTTACAGTTAAAATAAGTACTTTTTGTCACTAAAATTGATAGAATAAGCAATATATATATATATATATATATATATATATATATATATATATATATATATATATATATATATATATATATATATATATATATATATATATATATATATATATATATATATATATATATATATATATATATATATATATATATATATATATATATATATATATATATATATATATAACATGGACTCAGAAAATACTTACATTTTCCCAACAGTTATTTTTTAATTATTTTTTTTTAAAATGTCCGATTCTTCAAACAAGGCGTGGTCTTTATGACGTCACAAATGATGCACTATGGCGCATCTTTCTACTGCATTTCCACGTTATGATAACCCAGAAGCGAATTACAATTGCGCTCTACGCTTGCTATCAACCATATCGTTGCCAATACACGTGAGTAAAGATACGAATTAAATATTTTGGACCGTGAAAGGCAATACTGAATGGCGTTTCATTATTTGTGATGTCATCGGCAGAAGCATTAAACAATGAAAGAGAACCGATTTAAGTAACTTTTCAAAAATATTAAACTTAAAGATATTATTTAAAAAATGGTCAGATTCAATGTTTTTAATCATGCTCTTTCAGAAAAAAATACTTTTAAAATTTTGGAAACGACCCCATTGTGATATTTTTTTGTGCTTTTTGCCGCAATCAAGTGAAGGAATGTTTGACAACAATGGCTTAAAACTTTATTGTTTCGTTTTCCCACATCTAATATTCATAAAATTTGTGCATGCTTAGAGAATAAAAAAATTGTCACAAATTTTCCATCACAAGCAATTGGTTCTGCGCAGTTTAATCCCAACATCGTAGTGCCGTAAATCGTTTACTCATTGGCATTTTTCTCCTTTAATGAAAACTACTTTTACACATAGTTCCATGACTTATTGGTAACCATGTAATCTATACTCTTGTATAGCTTTGGCCGTGGTCGTTCCGATTTTTATGGTTCTAATCAATTACACTAAACCTACTTAATTTTTCTAGAAGGTTCTAGAGACATGACTGGCTTTAAAAGGGAAGATTTCGCACTTCTTCAGAAAGTTTCAAGGTTAATTTCAGAAAGGTTACTGACTTTTAGCAGAAAACGTTCCTGGTTTTTCCAAGGTTTGTTACTGGAAGAAATTAGGCACATCAGCTGCCTATTATTTCCCAGGAACGTTTCTGAATAGTTTTTACAGTGTAAATCTACCAAAATATGAGGCCGGTGAATGATAAACTTACACTACAATCAATAAACATAGCTAAAGAAACAACTTTCATATGCTGAAAAGAGTTAAGAACGTTGAATGTAAAAAATAAAAAAAGGACAGACGATAAAATAAAGGCTATTTTCGAATAGAGCAACCAATTTTTAAACTAATTTAAAATGAAATTCTAGATGGAAACGTTGTTTTAAGATTTAGACAGCAGCCAAAAAATCTCTTTTAAAACAATTATTAGAATTTTACTTGCTCACCCATATGCAAAATGGCAACAGGAAAGAAATAAAAATTCCTGAATAACGTTATGTTAATTAACGTTTTAATTAATATCTCAACTAATTGAAGTCGCACAATTATGAGATTGGACCTATTGTTTTCTTTGGAAAATTTCGAATCGATCGGTATCTCATTTGGCTCTCGATTCGCGGCGGTTCACGAGAAGATCGATCTTCAGACAGACAGACAAACAGACAGACGGACGCGAACAGATTTTAATATTATAGCGGATGTTTAGTAAATTACTAAAATATTGCATAATACGGGCTATTCGCTACTCCAATAAACTATAGGGGACGCTGCAGCCACTGTCTAATGGCGGATGAAAAAGGTAAAACAAACAAATACCGCAACTCACAGCTCATACTCCAAGAAACAAAAAGAGAAACCTTTGACTTTTTTTCGTACAATAACTCCTTCTTAAACTAAACTAGCAATATCGCAACGTTAAGAATTAAGATTCGCATAACCATTTGCATAATGTACATAAACGTGCTGTTTTGCTGAGATTTTAATCACTAATTACCAAGAGTTGAGATGCAATGAATGTCTGGGAAAATGATTAAATAAGGGATAAAGTTTGAAAGAAGCATATTATCTCACTTTCCCTTGTTTCTTAATGCTATTAAGGAGCGAAATGGAGCCCGAAAGATATTATCATTTAAATGAAAGAGTCTTAAATAGTCAAGAAAATTTTATCAGTTACTTCTTTTTTCCGTAGCTTACGGTGAAAGAATTAGTGGCTGACACTTCTTTTATGAGGAATTTGTGTTTAGAATAGCTGTTTTGACTGCCATCCATGTTTTATGTCTCATTTAACGAATGATTTGAATTTCCAGCAGGTTCTTTGTTCATTTATAATCTCCAATGTAAAAAGTGGAGTTTAGGTTTGACGTGTCTATTTCTCTGTCTGTAGCATCGTAGCTCTTAAACAGCTAAATCAATTTTGATGCTATTTTTTTTTTTTTTTTTGAAGGGAGGCTTCATTGAGAATGTTCTTAGGGCTCATCTGTGTTTGACTTTAGTTACTGGGAACATTAATTAAAAACCGGATTAGCATTTTTCCGCCATTTTGATAGTTAATACTTACTCGCACATCCAAAATATCGGTACCAATCGAAAAAACGAATTCTTCTGCGTATAATGAAATTTGTTTCAAACTTCTAAGTCCTGCAGAACTGGAATTTCAACCTTTTTTTAGCATGAAATTTCGAATAAAAATCTAAAGCTTTTCACGCAATTGGTAATTGATCACTGTCGGCAAACGATCGGAGAAAGTTCTAAATAAAATTTCAAATTTTAATTTGTTTCTATTTTCGATTTAGCACATAAGCAGGGCTCTTAAAAGCTTTTTTCAATTTTCTTTCTTAATTCTTTTTTTATGACTAGCAAAACAAGTAGCTGTGATTATCATTCCTTTTCCGTATTTTATCGTGTTTTCTAAGAAAAAATTTAAATATATTTAAATCTTATATGTGTTTTAGGTCCCGAATTTCACCTTAATATGAAGGGTTAAGCACCCTCCATGGAGAAAAATGTACTCTTTCCCATTTTCGTTGAGCCAGTTAAATTTTTATTTTTATAATACTAAAAAAGAATAGCTTTCTAGCTAAAGCTAATAATTATTTTTATTTTTTTAATTAAAGTATTTTTGAGTTCAGCCTTAAATTTTTTTATAAATATACAGAATGCCCGAAAAATCTTGAATACATTTTGAAAATTCATAGAAACGCAAAAAATTGTCGTATGAATATGCGGTTTGCACCATAATACTTCATAGGTTCATGAATTTTTTATGACAACGTAAAGAAAATGAAAAAGGAAAAGAAAAAGAAAAGAGTAAATCGCTGTATCATCACAGTAAGTAAAAAAAAGGTTATCTAGGGTGTTTGATGAATTTATTAAACAGAAAGCAATACCTTTTATTGTTAGAGTTCAATGTGTGCAACGCGTGTTGATCTAACCTCATTTAAACGGTACCTAAGTTCATCCCATACCCATAAATGGTACACACACTGAGTCTGGTAATAAAAGGTATTGCTTGCTGTTTAATAAAATGATCAAGCGCATCACATGGTTTTTCTTACTGGGGGACGATACAGCGATTACTTATGATTAAAAAATTTTTTTCTCTTTTTCTTTTATACCTTTTGATTTTTCTTTTACAAATTTTTAAAAATCGACATTAAAAAAAATGATTGAACCTGTGAAGTATGATGGCGCAAACCGCATATTCATACGACAATTTCCTGCTTTTCTATGAATATTTAAAATGTATCAAGAACTTTTCGAACATTTCGTATGTTCCTCAACTAAAATTTGATAACAATTCATAACATGAATGCATTATAAAAAACGGTTTTCTATGAATTAGAACAAAATGTGAAAAGTTAAATGACTAAAGTAACAGCTAAAAGTCTAAAATGAAATATAATAAATAAAAGAAAAGTGCAGGTAATAATTTTTTTTAATGAATTCAATATTGCGGATTTGATATGATTAGTGAATTCATTCTAAAACCTTTTAAAAAAGACAAGTTAATAATTGGGAAAAATAACGTCCAATTATCTCTTCTAAAAACTGTCTTTTCGCCGGAAGTAATCGATACTTGGAAAAGACCAATTAAAGAGTAATTCAAAGTTCTAGCGTATGTGATATTTTGTGGGATGTTAAATTTCCCCGAAAAAATAGCGAATTGTGATTAATCTATAGCATAGCACTCAATTTTTGAAATAATTGTTCTATTTTAGGCGGAAAGGGTCATTTTTAGTGGAAGGTTATTCATCGGCATTTACCATCCCAATTTCCAACACAAGGAAATGCGTCTCAAAACATAAATGTTTGACAGTAAGAAAGTTATTAAATGTTTAGTTACAACACGTTTAGTGATAACGCATTTTAAATCCTTCCATCTGATGCTTCTGTTATTTGAACTCATATAGTTATGTCTAGTGCATTTATGACTGTATCGAGTTTTAAAAAATGGACGAAGGTGAAAGGGAAATACATGTTTTAAAATGCTCAAGTTTAAAAAGTGTGTTTTAAAGTAAACCTTCATATTTCCCCAAAAAGTACCTTACTAAAAGCAAAGAAAGATCTTTAAACACATTCATGTCTGAAAGATAGCTGCGTTTTGCGAAAATATTTCATTACTCATTTGAGACAATAAAAGTAATTTTATCATTTGCGTTATGAGCGATATTTAAAGATGGTATATTTGCAGCTTAATGCAATCAATGCTTTAAAAATCTTTCGCACATCCCCAGAAGTTTACTTCAAAGAAAATAAAATGACTTAAGAAAAGAAAGGCATCCAGAAAAAATAGCATGATCTTAAAAGGACTTTCTAGCAAGCAGTCAAGATCAGAATATACAATTTTCAATTACATATCATTGTTTTTCTTTCAAATGTCAATATATCGTATAGTAGTCGCTTTTTGGAAGCGGATTTCTTGACTAAATATTAAGCAGAATTGAATTTACTTTTGCTAGTAGTAGCGTAAAGTTAAACGCAAATATCATGTAGTTCGGACACAAGAACAGATTTTTAATTACATATTTATTGCAAATAGGACCGATTATCACCGTCGTGTATGCCTTCATATTCATTAATGTCACCTTCACACTTTTCACGCACATTTTCTAGCCCGCAGATTTACGTCAAATACTGTGTTAAACGTCATGCAACTTTGGACTTCAATATCACGCGATCCATTCCTTTCATTCTGTCACAAACAAAATCACTTCCAGAACAAAAACCTTTCAAAACGTCTCTTGCTGCTTTTCTCTTCCTGTCACTGCACTTAAATAAATAAACACATTCCATGTGATATTTCCACCCAAAGAAATAGATGAAAGAAAAGTCATAAATATCAGCAAAAACGGCAACACTTTCTGATAACTTGTCGTCATGGTTACAGACGTCGCTTTCTGGTCGCGGATCAGAATAGTTTTACCTGCTCTTATGGAGTAGGATTTTGCCCAAAGCTATTGTTACAAAGCCTATTTTTAGTCAGATAAAATTTGGGCAGAAATCGCAGAGGGGACTTATGATTACATTAACTCCAACTCCTCGAGTTTATTTTCAGCATTAATGTACTTATTTCAGAATCCTTTTTTCATTTCAGATAACGTTCCTAATAGTTTTAGAGCAAATTGAAGTTATCTTTGGGGTAATATGAATGTTATAAACAAACATTCTCGCAAACTTTTTGTTCTTACAATTTTGTGTCTTTCACAAGAAACCGATTGCAATTTCAGGCAGTAAATAATAACTTTTTTCCTGCAAAATGGATGTGTTGGGTTTTTTCCAATTTTGTTGGACCCTGTTAACTGAAATTTTTATTGCATTTATTACTTTAAAATCACATTGTTTTTGAGAGCCTTTTCAAGTAGTTAAGTATATACTTAATTTTTCTGTGTTTTTTTTAAAAACACCTTTGTTGAGCAAAACATTTAGTTACATTATGATAACTCTTAAAAGCTTTATTATAAACATTAGAGCAGGAATTAGAAAATAAGGGACCAAGTTCAATCATTGGCTTAGCAAAAACTGAGGCCAAGACTTCAAGTCACGTGACTGAATAACGACAAACCGTTGACTCGTTTTGCGTAAAACTGGGAAAAGAAACCTGATTCCTTCCAATGCTTTGTTTTAAAACCTATCACTTGACTTGGGGTCTTTGATTCACGAATGAAAGTCTTTACTCCCTCCATTTTATCTTTTCTGAATGTTGCAAAAATGCATAAAACTTCCTTCAGTTTTGAATTAAATTTCTTAGCACATAGTTATTTCTCTGTTCAAATTGTAAAGCACAAAAAAGAAGAAAAAAGAAAAATTACTACGTTTCTTGGATGCTTTTTTGTTAAGCACACGTCTTTTATTTAGCATTTGAAACTTTTTTGGATGTACCAACGTTGATTACAATTCAAATACAAAAAATGTAATAACAAGCGCTCATTTCAGTATAAATATTTGAAGTTTTTTTTTTAAATGAGAAGGACTGCTGTTGAAATTTGTTAACTTTGGAAAACGTTCAGTAAGAATTTAAATTTAATAAAAATTTATACCAAATATATAGCAGTATTTACATATAAGAACAGATTCAAGTTTCTCACACAATTGCGACAAATAAAAGAAAAATAGCTATAATCGAAGTTCAATCCATTCTGGTTATATCCTTTTATTTTCAAAGGGTATTTTTCTCACCGTATCCTCAACCCCTTGGAAGTATTTTAAAATTTGTCTCAATTGGCCCTATGCATTCAGAGAGTATTGATTTTCTATAAAGCGAGTTTGGCAACCGTTTAGAGCGATTAAATTCGTTGGTCGTGTTAAAAAAAAAGTGACATAATACTTATGTTAAGGTTGTTTCGTTATTTACAGCATTTTTTGTTCAAATTGTCGATTGGAATTTTTGCTTAATATTTTCTGTGTTCATGTTCTGTCATCAGTTAACTTTTTTGCGTAGTTCTGCCGTGACGGACGCAAAGTTTTTTTATTTTTTTTATCACTACGTTATAAGTTTATTTATGTGTGAAGTTGTTTTGAAAAGAAAAACTGTCCAATCAATTTCGATGGAAAGTTTAACTTCCATTTTTCTTTAATGATAATCTAGGTATTACTGAACTAGTTATGTAACGAGAATGAATAATTGAGTTTTACAAAATAAATCGCGATAAAAATTACTATTGCACTCAACTTTAAAATGAATTATCGAACTAAATTTCCTGACTTGCACTGTAGACTCATCATGCTGATTTTTCAAAACTACAATTGGATTGTGTCCTATTTTTAAAAATATTTTTTTCTTGAAGTGCATGGTCAAAAACATTGGGGTTCTTCAAAGTTTTGACTTGTTTCTCTCTTAAAATATAATCTTATGTGACATTCACTCTTTGCTTTCATTTTTGCAGCTGACGTTACAAGTAAGTAAACCAGAATAAAGTTTCAGGACACTACCAAACTTAACTAAATTAGTATACTATTTTATTTCACTAACAATTCTTGTTCCGCTAATAAATTGCGGTGAAAAAAAATCATTAAAAGGCGATATCTTACCGGAAAAGACAACCACGCGCTCCGATTAGGGATGGCTTTCATCACTTGTGACGTCACACGTTGGAATATTTTGGTTTTAAAATCAGACATTTAAAAAAAATTTTAATTAAATGTTGAGAAAATAAAAGTATTTTCTGGGTCCATGTTATTCTTTTTGCTTATTCAATCAATTTCAGTGACTAAAAGTAGTACTTTTAACTGAAGGAAACAACCCTATTGGTATTATGTAATATTATTTCCCGATCGTAACGTTGAATGGTTTTTGATGCTTATAATGACTTTCTGCGTATGCGACTTCTATGCGTTATATGCATTAGTACTGGTATTTTTTAAAGAAAAAAAAATCTTCACTCCGAAATTCACAACATATTTATAAAATAAATGCGCTATTTGAAAATACTACCTTAAAATATAGCAATAACTCGTTTGTAAGAGTATTTAAAACGAACGAGATTAAACCTCAAAGTCTTTGTTGGCATGGAAACGACGATTTCGTTTATCTCCGTTTTATTCCATTCTGTAACTTTCACAATATTTGAAATATCAAATATTCTATTTTTAAAGTCTTATTTTTCGTTTCCTTTTATGATGCAGATGTGAACTTTTCTTCGCCACTGCTTAAACTTTTATAGTATTTTATAACATTATTTCTGATAACTATTGCAATAGGAAAACTGAAAATGCACATTTTTTCCACCAATTTTATGATTAAAATAATAGCATCTGTAAAGCTTTTGGAAATTGTAAATTTTAGCATACTTACCCGTGAAAGTAAAAAAAAAAGAAAAGTCAAAATATGATAGAGTGCATGATGTATCGAAAACAAGCTGATGTGTGCCTCACATGACTTCCTTTTACTCCAACTTAATGTCATTTTCCCATTATTGGTAATTTCAGTGGTTGGGGAAAAACTACATTTTTTTTGCCGCGAACTACAACTACAACTACTTTGTTACAAATGTAGTTAACTACAACTACTACTACATTTTCAAAATGTAGCAACTACAAACTACTATTGAAATGTAGTCGCTACTTCGCTACTTTCCAAAATATAAGTAAATAAAAAGCATACACAGTAGGTTATCCCTCAAAAAATGAAAATCAATTTTTCAAGTCGCATACCCTCTTGTATTTTCCCTCTTCTGCCAAAACAACGGTGAAAAAAAAATTTCATATAATTTGCACAACGGCAACTCGTGCCGACTTGCACCTGAAAGTGTAAAACAGTAACCTTGTATGCTAGGTCAAATCGAAAAAAAAAAACTTTTTCAAGAAACTCGAAATTTCTGTTGATAAAACGTTTCTCCTGTACCCAACCCCTCGTACCACAAGAACATTTATTTAAATTAAAAAACATTTAGATATGCCAAACTTGACCTAAAATTAAAATTTTATTTAAAAACTTGATTTTTTTTGAGTTATCTTTTAAAAAATTACATATAAATTTAAATAGAATACCAAGTTCAAAAATTATTTGCGAACATATTTACAGATCAACAATTACAAACGAATAACAAAAAAAATAATATATTTTAAATGAAAAAATTAACGCAACCTGGAAAAAATCCATATGTTTGTGTTCTTTGTGGGACTTAAAAATTGCGGGAAAACAAAAATTTCTATTTAACGCTAATTATCTACTTTTCTATTTTACTGTTTATTTTTTCAGCTTGATAATTTCGTAAAATCTTATATTTCTGAAAACATACATCAAAAACTTAATTTTCGGATGAAAATTATAAATGTTAGACCACGTGCGGGATATCTAAATGGCTTTTAATTTTAATAAATGTTTTTGTGATGCATATGTGGGGTATAAGAGCAACATTTTATCAACATAAATTTTCAGTTTCTAAAAAAAAAACATTATATTTTAATTTGGTCTAGCATTACAAGTGCTGGTTCACACTTTCAGACGTAATCGGCACTTGTTGCCGTTGTTCAAACTATATGATTTTTTTTTTTTTTTTTTTTTTTTTTGACGTAAAAGAAAAAATATAAAGAGTGTGCGACTTGAAAAATCAACATTCGATTTTTTTTCGGGGGGGGGGGGGACATCCTAATACACACACACACCCTAAGAGGATTGAACAAAAAAAGATTGTTAAATTAGCTCATCAGAAGACACTAAGGAAAATGTCCGTTATTATACTCTCATACACTGTAATGCTCGTATTTATAAGTCATCCAGAACAGTTCAATTTTTTTCCTTTTCTATAACATTTTCAGTAGCTTCTTTTTATTTGGTGAATACTGTCGAAAAATTAAGCCGCGCTAAAATATTTTTGTTTTTCAATCTTCGGCCTGTTCATATAAAATTCACAAAATTTTCAACTTGCGAAATCATCGATATCTTCATTTTCGCGAAAATAAGTGCTTTTTTCAATATAAATATTGGTGAAATATGAAAATTACGATGGTAAACAAACTAATGGCGTCAAACAGATAGAACGTATGGTGTCAAAATGAAATGCCTGAGGTCAGCTCGTAGTTTTATGAGTCTCATTTCTCATTGCATCCGCTGATGTACTTGTGTAAAATTTGCGCCAATGAAATTCGTTTGAACCTTGATTTTTTTTTTTTTTTCAGTTTATTTAAAAGTAGTTTCCAGAAATCGCTACAAACTACTATTTTTTTTGTAGTTAACTACTCACTACACCACTTTTTTTAAAAAGTAGTGCACTACACTCCAAAGTACTAAAAAATGTAGCTACTACAGTAGCGTCGCTACATGTAGCGCGCTACTTCCAACCACTGGGTAATTTTAATGTGATTCATGAATTTACGTTCTAAATATCACCAACAGTGGCCAAATTGAAACCAGAATTTAAAAAAAAAAAATCGCCAAATTTGTCGATAAGTTGGCGACCAAAAGATTTTTAATATGTCGCCAAGTGTCCGCCAAATTATAACACCTACTTGAGTTTACATCGAAATTAAACATGATTTTTTCCCCAAAAAGGGCTAAAAGACCCCCTTAGAAACCCCTGAATTCAAATAAAGGGGGAGGTGCACAACGAGACCTCACTAGGAGTCTACGTACCGAATTTCATCTTTCTAGGACATACCGTTCTTGAGTTATGTGACATACATATGCACATACACACATACGCACATTCGCACATACATACATACGTTTATACAGACGTCACGAGAAAACTCGTTGTAACTAACTCGGGAATCGTCAAAATTGATACTTCGCAAGTCTAAACGTTCTTAGGCACTTATCTCTGTGTGGTCGAGTCGAAAAAAAAAAAAAAACTCAACATTTATTCGGGAGTGAGCAAAATGGAAATTAAGGTCGATTTTTGAGTGAAATTTTTTTCGCGAATACAATACTTCCTTTTTTGTAAAAGGAAGTAAAAATATCGCTTAGAACAAACAGAGGTCAAAAATAAATATTACACAATTGTTGCAATGAGTCAATTAATTAAGTTTAGAGAAGCAATGATTTTTAGAACAGTACTGATAAAGTAATCTAGCTATAGAAAGTAGGTTTAGCTTACTTTAAAAAGTTTGAAATTAAGTTCAAAAAAAAAAAAAAACCGTAAAACATACGTGGAGCATTATACTTTGTTAAAGTAAATATTCAAAACGCCGCCGCCGCCGTGCCGTGACAATATTCACAGTCGTTAATACGAGTACTTGAATTCTATTTCAGGGACATTCCATGGAAAACGATAATTTTGTTCCGTACGTGACGCATCATATATTTCAATAAAAATAATAACTTAAAAGGGTTATTATTCGAATCGTATTGTTTAACAAATTACAAACAAATGTGTGATTCCGAAAACAAAAGATTTCGTCTTTAATTTTTAAATTTTTAATGAAATATATGAGTCGTCATATGCGGGAAAAAGTGACCACTTTTTCGTGGAATGTTCAATACATATTTTTTTTAATGGTTTAAACAATTGTTTTTCAACAAATGGTTTATGTTTCCTTTACATTGGAACCTTTGCTCTCAAAATCTGCAATTTATTTTTACATTATTATATTAATAGAGCAAAAATATCAACTAATTCATAAGCAAGTTTCAAGAAGCTGACTTTGGATGTCCTGCACGACACGCAAGCAAATAAATTAAAATTTAAGTAACAAAGTTGTTTAACCAAAATATAAGTGTGTCAGGAGTATTTTTACTTCCTTTTACAAAAAAGGAAGTATTGTATTCGCGAAAAAATTTTGACTCAAAAATCGCCCTTAATTTCCATTTTGCTCACCCCCAAATGAATGTTGAGTTTTTTTTTCGATTCGACCACATGCGGAAAAGTGCCTAAGAATGTATAGACACGCGAAATATCCATTTTGACCATCACCGAGGTAATTACAACGACTTTTCTCGTGACGTCTGTATGTATGTGTGTATGTGCGTATGTGCGTATGTGCGTATGTATCTCGCATAACTCAAAAATGGTATGTCCTAGAAAGTTGAAATTTGGTACATAGACTCGTAGTGGGGTCTAGTTGTGCACCTCCTATTTTGGTTGCATTCGGGTGTTTCTAAAGGGGTCTTTTGCACCTTTTTGGGGGGAAATCATTGTTAATTTCGATGCAAACTCAAGTGGTGTTATAATTTGGCGGTCACTTGGCGATATATCGCCAGTTTTTTGGTTGCCAAGTTTTGTCGCCAACTTTGCGAAAAATTTGGCCTTTTTTTTTATTTTTTTTTTAAATCTGCTTTCAATGTGGCCATTGCTAGTGATATTTAAAGAGTTAGAGAGAGAATCCCATTAAAATTGCAATAATAGGGAAATAGCATTAAATTGGTGTAAAAGGAAGTCATGTGATGCACACATCAGCTCGTTTTGTATTAAATGTAAAGATTTTTAAAAAAAAATACTCACTCCTGTTTAATTAAAATATTAAGAGATATGACAAAATGTGAATGAAATTCATGCGTCTTTTGTTCTGTACGTGACTGTGGAATGACCATTTAATGCATTCGTTCGTGGCCTTTCTCTTTTATTTTATCAAGGGGTTGTTTCCTCCAGTCAAAAGTACCACTTTTAGTCACAAAAAATTAATAGAATAAGCAAAAAAAAAAAACATGGACCCAGAAAATACAGTCAAAACAGTTATTTTTTAATTAATTTTTTAAGATGTCCAATTTTTTCAAACAAGGCGTGGTCTTTTATGACGTCACAAATGATGTCCTATGGTGCATTTTTCATTCCACGTTATGATAATCAAGCAGCGAATTAAAAATTTCCTCCACGCTTGCTATCAACCATATCGTTGCCAGTACACGTGAGTAAAGATGCGAATTAAATATTGTGCTCTTCTGAATGGCAACAGTGAATGGCATTTCACCATTTGTGATGTCATCGCAGAAGCGTTAAACAATAAAAGTGCACCGATTTAAGTATTTTTTTTTTAAATATTAAACTTAATCAAATTATTAAAAAAAATGGTCAAATCCTATTTTTTTAGCTCTTTCAGAAAAAAATACTTTTAAAATTTTGGAAACGACCCCATTATCATTTTCGTACGGTGTTTGCGTCATGTATTGTTTTCAGGAGTAATTAGGAAAATTGAACGTCCTAGACTATTGCTGTCTAGAGTATTTTATTATTGCATTCATTAAAAAAATACATTAAGTCGAAAAAGTGATCGTAGCAAGTTTTGTAAACAAACCTTCACGATTGATGAGTTTAAGAAACATTAACAGAGATAATTTTTCCTACGAAAACGTACCTTGAAATTAAAAATTTAATGACTTCTTTTAAAGTTTCTCTTCATTTGAGTTGAATGAATGAACTATGAGAAATAAAGTTTTTTATTTCATTAAAAATACTACTGAATAAAAACAAATTGATAAAAAAGGTGAATTTATTTACTCTTTTTCTCATCTTGAATGCTATACTTTATTGCGTCATTTTTGTTATAATTATATAGAAATATTCATAAGGAGTCGGAATAAAATAATAGACTTAAGAAGAAAAGGGTTTTTCTTTATGCAATTGTTCCAAAAAGGCAAGAAAATGTCAGAAAAATCATAATAAAGAAATAGATATCGTTTTAATGAAAAAAAAAAAAACTTAAATAATGTGTATTGTTCTTCAAAATACATTTTCTACAAACAAAAATTTAATCAACTGACTTTCGTTATCAACTTAGATAATCTTTACTAATAATAAAGCAGAAAGTCTCTCTGTCTGGATGTCTGCAGGATGTCTGTGACGCGCATAGCGCCTAGACCGTTCGGCCAATTTTCATGAAATTTGGCAAAAAGTTAGTTTGTAGCATGGGTGTGTGCACCTTAAAGCGATTTTTCGAAAATTCGATTTTATTCTTTTTCTATTTCAATTTTAAGAACATTTTCCGGAGCAAAATTATCATAAGATGGACGAGCAAATTACGAAATTATCATGACGTGGAATGAGAGAGCGAATGAACATAGCCAATTAGCGAGAAATTCGTCATCCATCATTTGTAAATATACAGGCGAACCGAATGACCTTTTAATTTTCAACTACGGGCAAAGCCGTGCAGGTACCACTAGTAATTTATAAACATGATCTCCAAAACGGATATTTAAAAAATAAGATTGAAATAATACGAATGATATTTCTTGCTTCAGTCTTTTCTCTCTTCTTTTAGTAGTTTAATACCTAAAATTACCTATTCAAACTAATTAAAGACACAGTTTTAATTACTTTATAACTCATCATTTGAAACTATCTTTTTTCTAAGTAACAGATTTAAAATAGAAACTATCCACTTCAAACATTTCTCATTTTCTATAAATCTAAAGTAGGTTTTTTTTTTTTCATGAATTTTCTTTATCAATGTAAAACATAATGAATACCCTGTATAGAAGTCTTCCGTAACTTGGGCTTGCTTTCTAACCCATATGTTTCATTTTCTCTCTTCGGGTTAACCCTAACATTCATTTTTCCATGTTTCTCTGGGGTGTTTGAAGTTCTCACATAGTGTTTCTAGTTCATGTCCAAGTTTTTCAACATTGTGAATTAATACTTTTTGAAGCGAAAACTTCTTTAGGCGCGTTGAGCATTAGGTGAGGAAAAACCATCGCATTTCGCGCACAGTCACCTCACCTCACTGAGAGTTGGAATACATCGTGTGCGCGGTTTCTCGTAGTTCCTTTACTATGTTGCTTTCCGTTGGAACTGTGCACTTCAATAGCGGTGTTATGCCACGCATGTGTCTCATAATCCGATTCCTGAGTGAGCGTGAGTTCGATTCTCACCCGGGTCAGTGCGTTTTTCTCCAGAAAAAAAAAAAAAAAAAAAAAAAAACATTTTTAAGCTCATACACTCTCAGAAATGGACTTTCAAATTTGACGAAATTTTCTTCGTTTTTGACGAAACCACTTCCAGGGATATGCTCCGAGCGAACATTTCGTCAAATTGAAGAAACTGCATTTGTTAGTGGTTTGAGGATGCGAATTTCATCAAATGTAACGAAATATTTCTTTTCGTAGTTTTGAGAGCATTAGTTTCGTCAAATTAATTTCGTCATATATGAGGACTTTAATTTCGTAAATTTTTAAGAAAATTTATTTATTTTTTTTTTCTTTGAGCACATTAGTTTTTTTTTTATTTTTGAGAATACAGTCGAACCTCGTTAGTTCGAACACGCTTAAAACAAATAACTGCTGAAATGAACTTTTTTGCAATGATTGTCTTATTGTTTATTGGTTTTTGGAAAAAGCGAACCACGTTTTATAATAATCAATTTTAATGGTCCCTTTAAGTTCGTTATAACGAGGTTCGACTGTATTGTATAAGATTTGTGTGCGTGTGATCATATTCTAACTTCAGAATCTTACCACCGTAGTTTCCCACTTTATTGCGTATAGTCACTTTAACAGGCCCGTCATTTGCGGGGTCAGGGGGTCAATTGACCCCCCCCTCCCGTCTTGATTTTTGAACATTCATGTTTTTACACATGACTGGCCGTTGTTTTAGTTCGTTTTCTGTAACATTTTTATTGAGTACAGACTCTTTGTCATATTTGGGAAAAAAATGAAACAACGGGCCTGCAGCCCCCCTCCCCCCATCAAAAAAAGACAAGTACTTGTTAAAAAAAGAGGCACATAAAATATGTCAAGCAAATTTTTATTTATGTAAAAATACAAACAAACAACTTCTTAAAAAAGGTAAAACAAATCATTGCAGAATAAACTCCCCACGGTATCTAATTAAATCCCCCATAATGGGGATTTTCCTTCAAAAAATCTAATTTTTGTCGGATATTTTCCAAATTTGGCACAGAGGTTCTTTATTGGAGGCTCGGGAATTCACACAAGGTCGTTTATGTCCCTCTGTGTGGGGGGGGGGGGGACAGACAACCCCGCATTGAGGGTTCTCCGTATTAAAAAAATTTTTTGTCCGATCTTTTTTAAATTTGCCACAGATGTTCTTAGATGCTCAAGAATCACGCAGGGTAGTTTTCATCACTTTATAAAGGGAGAGGGGGGGGGGGGGGTTCCTTGAAAAAATCCAATTTTTGTCGGATCTTTCCAAAATTTTACACATAGGCTCTTTGATGCACGGGGATTCACGCAGGGTATTTTTCGGCCTTTTATGGGGGGGGGGAGGGCAACCCCTATGGTAGTTTTCCTACAAAAAATCCAGTTTTTGTTGGGTCTTTAAGAATTTGGCAGAGTTTCGTTATTTGATGCTCAGGAATTCTCATAGGGTGGTTTTCTTTCCGCTATGGGGGGCAACCCCCATACGGGAGGGGTTCTTATGAAAAAAACAGTTTTTATCATATCTTTTCCAAATTTGGAACAGAGGTCCTCTGATGCTCAGGAATTCACACATGGTAGTTTTCAACCCTCCATGATGGGCGGGGGGGGGGAGCAACCCCGCATTGGGGGTTCTCCTTATATAAAAAAAGTTTTTGTCCGATCTTTACTAAATTTGCCATAGAGGTTCTTTGATTCTCAGGAATTCAAGGAGGTTAGCTTTTGTCAATGTATGGGTATGGGGGGGGGGGCCCGATGGGGGTTTTCCTTGAAAAAAATTCATTTTTTGTCGGATCTTTTCAAAATTTGGCATAGAGGTTCGTTCATTGATGCGCAGGAATTCTCATAGGGTAGTTTTTGCCCCGCTATGGGGGACAACCACCAAATGAGGGGTTTTCTTACAAAAAAAAAAAAAAACAGTTTTATCATGTCTTTTCCAAAATTGTCACAGATGTCATTTGACGCTCGGAAATTCCCGTTTTCGTCCCGCTATGGAGTGGGAAACCACGTATGTGTGGGAGGGGGGGTCTTAAAAGAACCCAGTTTTTGTCTGATCTGTTCCAAATTTGGTACATTTGTCTTTTGATGTTTCGGAATTCTCATCGTGTAGTTTTCGTCCCGCTATGTGTGGCAAACCCCATAGGAGTTTTCCTTATAAAAATCCAGTTTTCGTCGGATCTTTTCCAGATTCGGCACAGATATCCTTTGATGCTAGAAATCTACATAGGATAGTTTCCCATGGGGTAGTATTCATATGGGGTACTACCCCATGTGATTAAAGAACCTATGTGCCAAATTAGAAAAAGATCTGACAAAACCCTGGATTTTTGTAAGGAAAACTCCCCTAATTGGGGAGGGGGGTGCCCCTAAAGCGGAAAGAATATTTCAAACTGTTTGACCTACATCGCTATGTAAGGATGGCGATGCATCACGATGTAGAAATTCCTACATCGCCCTGCCCCTACTGGAAATATAAAAGTGCTACTTCCTCAGCAGACATTGGGTTCTGGAAAAATAAATCATGTGCCACTTTTATGCACAGTTAGATCGACATATGCTTGGGAGAATATTGCTGAGAAGTTTCTTCTTCATTGCATCGCATGAAAAAATTCCAGAAAAAAAAAATCCAACTTATACCAATCCAATTTTTATCCAACTTATACCAAAAATTTCAAAGAAAAAGTACAATAAAATGGACAACTTTAAGTTAATACATATTTGTTCTAAAATTAGATACAGAAAATAAAATTAGATAATCTTAAGAAAAAGCTTACCTTTTTCTTTTTCCAATTAATTATTTGTTTTATTAATTTTGCTTGTATGTAGAATGTTTATTTGGCCAAATTTATGTTTAATACAGGAACTTTATTATTGCATGCATTTCATACTTCATACTTTGAAAACAATTCTCTGCCGAAATTGTACAAGGTATTTGCAAATATAAATCTTAAACAAATGCAGATGTGAAATAAATCTTTTGGTAAAATTAATTTAGTGTAATGTTTGTTAAATAATTATAAAAATATACCTTTGCTTTTTACCCTTAAGTTTTTATTTTTATCTCCAAACATGTGTAACATGAAATCAATGTATAATATACGAACATTTAGAATATTGTTATAATTATGAAAAGGTCTTCGTCTGTCCTTGTTCCGATTATCTCCGTGATGTTGGATCCATCCTAAAAAAGTTTTAAAAAGAGAATATATACATAATAAGTAAAGGTTTAAGTCCATGGGTGTATGCCATCATACACATGGATTTTTTTTTCTATTTCGAGGAAAGTTTTACGATTAAATTCAGCAGTTTATTTCTGAAATAAAACATGTTTTCACGATTTCTTTCAAAATCTGAGTTTTTTTTTTTCTTAAGTTACAAAGCTACGATTCGCTTGTGACTTTGAAAAGCATCTGATTTAGTTTTCGTATTTTTCAAAATACGATTATTTCAATGCTGACAGCTTTTTTTTCAAGCAGATTGCAAGAATGAGTTATTTTTACAGCGGATGAACAAAATTTTTATTTAGGCAGCTAGACTCTCAGTTTCTGAAATTAATTTCTGAATAATATTCTAGAATTAGAGTTTCTTCAATTTATCGAGAATCAGCATTATTTAACCATTAAACGAGTTAATTCTTTTGCACATCAAGTCGTGAATTTTCATTTTTTTGAGCTATAAAAAAATCAAAAGTGCGAAAACTGTTGATCTCTGATTTTTTTTTAAATTTATTTTTTATTTTAACCGATAGCCAAAATACACAGTTTTTTTTTTTTTTTTTTTTTCAGATTTTCGTGTTCCGTTTTCTTCACGAATGTTTTCTGAAGTACTCTCCCCCCTACCCAAATTAGCTCCAATAAAGTACTTATGAATTAAGCAGTACTGAAACTGGTGATTATGATTTTATTTGCACATTTTTCAGAGATTTTATTGTGCTATGTTATCAATAAACAACATTTACTTACCGAGCTTTACCTCCTTAAACCACTATCAAATTAGAGTCAAAAACTCAGGGCTCCAACACTCGAAGCCACGCTCCATTTCATAAGTTAACTAGTAATTATATAAAGCTACCTTCTAGTTGATGGATAGGGATTTAGTAGAAAAAAAAATTGATTTTTCTGCTATACTGGGGGTAGAGTACTTACAAAATGGGGCGTAGCTTAAGGGCGTGTGTACTTCGGATTTTTTTAACTCAGCTGGTAATGATTTTAAGAGGGAATGCTTGCCCAGTAAAGTTGTTAATTGATAGTATAGTATCTTGAAATCTTTAAAAAATATTAGAACAAAATCATAAAATAATCAGAATCAATCACTAGTACAAAAATATTCAAACGTAGCTCTACTTACTAGCTTGCGACGGAGACGAAAGGAGTATCACCTTTTAACTAAGCATATTTGATTTTTAAAATATGCAATTTTCACGCAGTAAATAAAAAACGCCAAGGGAGAAGAGCTGCCAAAGATAGGGGAAACCCAATAACAAAGTGCATTTTCTTGTTTGTGTCTTGAGAACTAATTGACTGATATCAATGGATTTTTTTTTCAAAGGTATATAATGAAAATAGGGACTAGTGTGGTGAGCAAAGCTTGTTACATATATAAAGCTCATCATATATTTTCATTATCCTTTTAATTTTTCATATATTTTCATTATCCTTTCAATTTTTCAATTGAAGATCGGTTAAATTTTCAGACATTTTACTTTATATCCAGCAAAATCACAACTCCAACTAAAAGATTTGGACTTATTGGAAGTTCATCTATAAAATGCTTCTTAGTCTAATTTAATGTAGACCTGGATTTCTCACTTTTTGTTGACAATATCTTGAGGCGGCAAATATGGCAATAAAATTAATGCTGCATTTATTTTAGCTGTAGAAACTATGTATAATGGAAAAATTCATAATTATGACAAATCATGTAACACAAATTGACATAGAAAAACTTATAAATTTAGTGCATGAAGTGGGAAAATAAACAACAAAAAAATTTAAAAAAAAATAGAACCGACTTCAAAATTGCTCTAAAAAGTGAAAAATAATTTTATTCTTTAAACACCATCGATAATGCTTTTAAACATAATTTTTGAAGTTGGCGCAAAAACAAAACGTAAAATCCAGTGTATCCATACTTAGTTCATATTTTTTTTCAGAAAAGCATCCAAAGTTACGAACGAAACATTTATATCGTTATTCAAATATGCTGTCATCAATGCATAATGTATGTGATAGTGAGGAAACTGGGCCTGGTTAAATTTATAGTTGTATTTGAGTTATGGCTGTGAATGATTTTATCCTTCGTTTTTGCGCCAACTTCAAAAATTATGTTTAAAAGCATTATCGATGGTGTTTAAAGAATAAAATTATTTTTCACTTTTTAGAGCAATTTTGAAGTCGGTTCTGTTTTTTTTTTTTTTTTTTTTCCAAAATTTTTTTATTTCATTCTTTTTAGTGTAAATGTAGGTATTTCAGAAATAGTAAGAAGTTACCATCACGAAACTTCACATTTTTTTCTTAAAAATGCTCCATACTAAAAAAAAAAAAAAAAAACTATTGACACGCGTTAAACTTTAAGCGATTGGCACTAAAAACTTATCTTTGTTCCTCTCTGGAAATCATGTGTAGTTAATTTAATTATAACCATTTAAGTATTGCGTTTTTCCTAACTAATTTACATTTCACAGCATCTAAGTTGCTCATGATGCAATCCTGTATTTTCTTACTTAGCCCCGATCATCTCTTATCGGCATAGATGATAACGATAAAAATACTACAGAGTAGTTGAGGCAAACCTAATGATAGCATTGTGAAGGCTAAGCAGATCCTAATCACTGTATCACCTCGCTTCCAGGTTAGGTTTACCCCTACTATGGAGCAATAGCACTGAAGAAAGGAAGATTTTGATAATTCCCATAGGGTTACTATAAATCAGCAGGGTTACTAAAATAAAATTATTTATGCCAAAAATGAGACGACAGCGCCAGATTTTCCATTATCGAAATATCCCTTGAAGAAATTTGATGCTTGCTTCAGAGAAGCCTTCATTCAAAATTATCATTACAATTACTATTAATGTTACTGTTGTATGGCACCAAACTTTCATAACAATGGGTTTCATATTTAATCTAATAGAGAAATTGCATGAAATTTATTGTTTTTTGCCCATAACTTTTTTTCTAAAGGACAAATATGGTCAAACAAAGTGATGGGACCTAAGTTGAGCCATCCCCTATCCATTAAAAAAATAATCATCAAAATCGGTTCACTAGGTGAGACGCTGTGAGTGGACAAAAAAAAAAAAAAAAAAAACATACATACGGTATGAACTGATAACCGCCTTCTTTTTGAAGTCGGTTAAAAATGCTTATTATTGTTATTACAACTTTCAAACATGCTATACTATCTTTTCTTTTTTTCTTTTTAAATCGAGGTTAAACATTAAAACTTCACTTCAATAATTTATTTTAATTTGCGGAAAAATTGAAAAATCATTGAAAATATTCTGCTGAAATATCAAGCACAAAGACAGAGTTCTTTATGGAAATTAATATTTTCTCTATCTTAAAATGATTTTATCAAATTTATATTTACTTTACTTCATGTTTTATGCAAGTAAAAAAAAGGCTGCACAAATAATGAACAAAAGCACTTATTGCTAGAAACATCTGCCGCAGGGAAAGAGATTATATAAACAACGTGGGGTAAGCTGGTAAGCATATTGGGGGATTGGTATATAGTATTTGTTTAAGAAAATAAAAATGCAGAATGAAACAAATTTGAACTATTGAACTAAAAAATACACTTCGTTTAACAGAATTATTTTTGTAAAATTCATGGAAAAGAATGAAAACACATAACCATGTAATATATTCCATGTTGAAATTAAAAGCTTCAAAGTTCTATGCCTTTTATAAAAGCGTCAAAACGCTTTTAGCAAGTCAACGTCAAAGCGCGTGGAAACATAGTCAAAAGGAACATTTTCTTTTACAAATAAAAAAAACAACGCTAGCTAAGCCTAACGTGGAGGTGACTCAGAGTTAACACACACAGAATTCTAAACCTAATCGAACCGTTCGTTTTCAATTTTAATGTGTTTTAAATTCAACTATAAACAGAACACTAAACAAAAACGTAACAATACATAAAAGAAGGCACATTGCACATACAAATTTCAATAAATACTAACCTTTTTTATGAATCCTTGAGAATAAATATGACTTAACGAGCAAGTACAAGATTGAAACGAAAACTCCCAGAATGCACTGCAATGTGACGAAATCGAGACGAAATAATTTCGTGAAAAATTTGAGATTTCTGGTTTCGTCAAATATCACGTGATTCGGTGACGAAAGGATCGTCGAAAATAACGAAATAGTGCTCGAGGATTGCCGAATCGTTAAAATTGAGCGTTTCATTTTTGACAGTGTATAATATTTTTGAAGTGAAAACTTCTTTTGACGCTTTGTGCATTTTTTGAAATGGGAAAACCAATAATGTTTCTGATATCGGTGATACATGTTTGTCGTTGCCATTTTGCAAATGGACAGATAGTTGAAATGGCTGCAGAAGAACAACAAGAACACAAGAATATTAGAATGAATTTTTTTTTTCTTCTAAAGACACTTCTGCATTACTTCAAAACAAAATTGGGAAGAGCTTTTAGGATTTGCCAATGATTTTGAGTGGGGATTTCAACATCAACTTTGCAGATGATAAAAATCTACCATTAACTGAATTCTTAAATAGAGAATTTAACTTAACAATGTCAAATGACTGCAATTTTTGCAAAACTAGATTTAAAACTTTTATTGATGTAGTCTTTACAAGATATTTAAATAAATTCTAATCAAAGTGTTTTTTACTATATACCTATTGTATCAGTTTTGGAATGTGATGATAATAATAGTGATGATCAGAGCGTAAAAAATCATGATATTTTTGAAAAAAAAATTGGATTTTTAAAAATTTTTCCCCAAATGAACACCAAATTATCTGGCATACCTGAAAATTTGACTTTTCTGGCATGCTGGTGAATCTATACGGCATGTCGATTGAAGAGGGGTAAAACAGTAAATTTATTACGTGGAAAGCTCAATATGCGTACTTTTTATTATTTTTCTGCATGGAAAACTGAATAACATAAACTAGGAATTTATTTTCAAATATTTCCTCCATTTGTATAATTATTTACTTAATAAACAAAGTGAAATATACCATACCAAAATGTATATAGTGGATGCTTGGATTGCTGATAAACGTATAAACTACACTGTAGCTGATATTTTGATTTTACAAATTATGAAATTTTAATTTTTGAAAGTATAATTTTAAATGAGAATTAAATACACACCACACACACGCGCGCGTGCTCGCACACACACACACCAAATTTATTTTGTAGTTTTAAGTTTTCACTTCTGTCCACAGCCCCATGACTGCCTTTTTTTCTTTCATTTATTTATTTATTTATTTATTTATTATTATTATTATTATTATTATTATTGACTTTTATTCACGCAATCCAAAAGCATTCGCATCGGATAAACTGAGATTTCAAATTAAAATGTAGAACCATAACTGTTTTTAACAAGACGATTTCAAAAACAAAAAGTTATAAGTACACAATATTTGAAAGCATACACGTGTATTGTGGTTTCGAGGAACAAACTAAAGACTGAACTTTCATTGCGGTAGAAGCAGGGTTGACTTTCTGCCGGCAGAAACTAGTTTTTGCCGTGCCAGTGGCAGAAACTGGTTATAACCGGTAACAACCGGCAGAAACTGGCAAAAACTTAAAAGCGTCTTTAATAACTTTAACTTAACTTTTAAAGTAATTACTAAATGATATTCGGTTAAATAAACTGAGTTATCAAACTTCATTTCATCATTGTAAAAAATGAAATTCTATATTAGTTATATTGATTTAGTTTAGAAAAGGAACTTTTCAATGGGGTCGTTTCCAAAATTTTAAAAGTATTTTTTTCTGAAAGAGCATGCTTAAAAACATAGGATCTGATCATTTTTTAAATAATTTATTTAAGTTTAATATTTTTAAAAAATTACTTAAATCGGTGCGCTTTCATTGTTTACACTTCTGTCGTGTGACATCACAAATGATGAAATGCCATTCAATCTTGCCATTCACAGAATAAAATATTTAATTCACATCTTTACTCACGTGTATTGGCAACGATATGGTTGATAGCAAGCGCAATTTTATTTCGCTTCTTGATTATCATAACGTGGAAACGTAACAGAAAGATGCGCCAAATTGCATCATTTGTGACGTCATAAAGACCACGCCTTGTTTGAAAAATCGGACATTTAAAAAAATTAATTAAAAAAAACTGTTGGGAAAATTAAGTATTTTCTGGGTCCATGCTATTTTTTTTACTCATTCTATTCATTTCAATGACTAAAAGTACAGTAAAACCTGTGAAGTTGACCACTCTTGTAAGTTTGCCACCTGTCTAAGTTGACCGCTTTTTTCACGAATGGAATTAGCCCTTATCATATAAATCAACCTCTGTAAGTTGACCACCTGTTTAAGTTGACCATTAATGTAGTGCACCGCAGGTGGTCAACTTACACAGGTTTCACGGTAGTACTTTTGACTGAAGGAAACCACCCCATTGCAGAAGCTCGTAATATTTGTAATAATCTAACAAAGGACAAAAATCATATGGATTCTTAGGAAAGCGGAGTGACATACAGAATTAAACAGGCATTATTGATTGTAATTTGCTTGCTTATATGCTTCATCTAAATTGCTTGTGATTGAAATTATCACGTGCTTCAAGAAGAAAGTGCCAGAATTTTACTTGCCAATATTAACCTAGATTTTGTATGTACCTAATGTCCCAACTATGCAAAACAAATTGGCCCCATTTCCCGAAACTAATTTTTCTAGTCAAATTTTTACCACTTTCCCAGTTACTACATGGTGGACCAGTTCGAAAAAACATACAATAGATGAAAGTTTTACGAATATTGCTCGTTCCTTGATGCATTGCCTGCTAGCTCTTCTGTTGCAAGAATATTCTTAAGTTCCTCATTTGTGCACATTCAATTGAGAAACTGTTTATATTTTTGAAACGACCTTTTAGAAGAGGCAACTGCTGGGTCCAAACAATGTAACATTTGTTGCAATGTAACAATTGATTGCTTTAGTCCGCAGGGGCTCCGCAACCGGTGTGCCGCGGCACACTGGTGCGCCACGACAAGTAATCCGGTGTGCCGCGGTATTTTCGTAATTATATAAAAAGAAAGAGCCTTGATGTATTTTATTTTATACTAGTGGTACCCGCACGGCTTTGCCCGTAATAGAAAAATTAAAAGGTCTTTTGGTTCACCTGTATATTTACAAATAATGTATGATGATTTTTCTCGCCAATTGGCTTGTACCCATGTTACCGTTCCACCTTTTGATAATTTCGTATCTCGCCAATTGGCTTGTGCCCATGTTACGGTTCCACGTTTTAATAATTTCGCAATTTACTTGTCCATCTTATGATAATTTTGTTCTTAAAATTGGAATAGAAAAAGAACCACATTGAATTTTCAAAAAATGGTTTCGAGGTGCACGCCCCCATGCTACAAACTAACTTTGTGCCAAATTTCATGAAAATCGGCAGAACGGTCTAGGCGCTATGCGCGTCACAGAGATCCAGATATCCCCCGGCCCGAGAGACTTTCAGCTTTATTATTAGTAAAGAATAAAGATAAAGATAAAACGAGACCGAATAGCGTTTGTATCGTTCTGTAACTTCTCAGTTCACCCTGTCAATCATGTGCAATAAGACATACCTAACAAGGGGAGAGGCGGGATTTGCTGCCCCACCTCTTTTAAACTTCTTGTAATCCTATTACTTTCACTTTTTGAAAACAGATTCTAATTTCCACGAAGTCACCTAATTAATCAGAATTTTTCTGAATTATGCGCAAACGGGAGTATCGCCCACTCTCCCAGGCAGAGATCGTGCCCTCCCGCCCAGAAATTCATCCCCAGCTTTATCTTTTGTTTTCCTATTTTCCAGTTCCGATACTAACTTCATTTTATCGTATTTTCTCTAAGATCGGTTCTGAGACTTTTAGCAAAATAAAAAATAAAAGAAAAAAAAATTGAACTGAAAAAATAAAATCTAGGACGAATGAATATTGTTTTATCTGTTGCATACGTTGGCGCCAACGATCGGACATACAATGCTTTTGAAGATTTTTTTGTTGATCTATAAAAAGCAAATCAGCAAAAAAGAAAAAAATTATATTTTTTTCAAACTCATGTTCGCTATTGGCTTTATTATTATTATTATTTATCCGGCTTATTTTAGACACTAATTATTCACGCTCAATTCACCAGCAGTGACTTGTCTTCATAAGCTCAGTGTGTTATTCGGATTGGAGCAAAACATCCGCTTTAATTACGAATGTGATAAGGAAAAATTCTTGGTTAGAGAAGGCTCATCGGCTGGTAAGTCTGCGATTGCATGTACTGATACAGATGAACCTCCAAGTAAAAAGGCTAAGTCGCTGAGTAAGCAGTACAAGGAAGGATACCTGGCTTTCGGTTTTTCGTGGATCGGAGATGTAAAATCACCAAGACCTGAGCGTTTCATTTGCGGGGAGAAACTTTCAAATGAAGCGATGGTCCCTAGCAAATTAAAACTTTACCTGTCTACTAAACATCCTTTCTACCTAGGCAAAGGCATCAGTTACTTCAAGCGATTGCAGAAAGAGAACTCGAAGCAAAGTTCCTTCATGAAAGCCAGCGCAAAAGTTTCTGAAAGGGCTCAAGAGGTTAGCTATAATGTTGCACGGTTAATTGCCAAAACGAAAAATCCACACACTATCGGTGAAACGCTTATTTTACCAGGGTGCAGAGAAATTGTACGTTGAATGCTAGGACTCGTAGCAGAGAAGGAGGTGGTCCGAGTGCCACTTTCTGACGACACTATCAAGAGACGAATTGATGACATGTCGGGTGACATAGAAGCAACATTGGTAAAGAAATTACGAGTAGCTGGAAAATTTGCATTTCAAGTTGATGAATCTACCGACATCGCAAGCTGTGCACAGCTCATAGCCATTGTGCCCTTTGTTGATGACGGACGCATTAAAGACCATTATCTTTTCTGCAAAGAACTTCCTCAACGTGCAACCGGTGATGAGATATTCCGTGTTACAGATGAATGTCTGAAAAGTAACGGGATCCAGTGGCAAAATTGCACAAGTGTTTGCACCGACGGAGCTGCTGCAATGACTGGACCTATCATAGGGTTCCTGTCGAATATGAAAAATCGTAACCCAAGTGTTCAAACCATACACTGTTTCCTCCATCGTGAAACTCTCATTGCAAAGAACTTACCAGATGAGCTGAAGTCAGCTTTGGCTGAAGTCGTGAAAATCGTGAATTAGATAAAATCGAGGCCGCTTAATTCTTGCCTTTTCTCCGTACTTTGTGAAGAAATGGGCGCAGATCACCACTCCTTACTTCTTAATACGGAGATTCGTCGGCTTTCACGTGATAAGTTAATATCCAGAATTTTTGAATTCAGGGACGAAGTACGAGAGTTTGATTTTATAAAACGAAATGCAGTACGCCAGTTTGTTGCAAGACAAATATTGGCTGGTAAAAGTAACGTACATGGTTGACATTTTCAAACACCTTAACGAATTGAATCGGAAAATGCAAGGACAAGGAGAGAATTTTGTTACATGTATGGACAAGCTGAACGGATTCAAGTCAAAAATTCAGCTGTGGAAAGAAGAAGTACAGCGTGGCTCATTGGACATGGTCAAATGGACCGTCAACATGGTATGTGAAGGAAATAGAATGGAAGAAAAGCTGCTGAATGTGGTGCAGAACATTTAGTCATACTTTAGGACAAGTTTAAGCACTATTTCAAGAATACTAACACAGAACAGTATGACTGGATTCGCGATCCATTTTCTTCATCTGCGTATGCATCAGTTAAAGACCTTTCTTTGAAGGCGCGAGAAGAATTTATGGACCTCAAGAGTGACCGTACTCTTAAATTTAAGTTGAGCGAAGTGCCTCTGGATGAATTTTGGTTGCTGGTTGAAAATGAGTATCCCACCATCTCTTGTCTTGCTATTGATGTGTTTATAATACTATTTTCAACTACATATCTTTGCGAACTCAGCTTCTCAGCCCACACACTTATAAAAAACAGCAAGAGATTATCTCTAAAGAGCCTGGAACAAGAACTTCGTGTAGCTCTATCCAGCATAGAATCGAACATCAAAAGTCTTTGCTCCTCAAGGTAGGCTCAAGTATTTCATTAGTGTCAAACGGAAGTTAGGTGCTTGGTTTTATTTTCTTACTTGCTTTCTTGAAACATTTTTTGATAAATCGTTTAACTGCAGTGTGCACTTTAATGACATGTTTGACTGAAATACTTTGAAACATATCAAGTATAATTTTCTATTAAGTCTGATATAAGTAGTTTTGTTGTTCATTATCAACCTCAATACATTCAAAATATTTCTACTTTCTAAAATTTTAATGCACTACGTTAGTTATAACTGTTTTAATGAAAAAAGTCCTCCCCCCCCTTTTTTTACCAGTGAATGATAAAAATACTTCTATAATTACCATTGCGAAATTAAGTTCAGTGTGCCCCGTTGATCTAGAAATTTCTTAAGTGTGCCGCAAAGTAAAAAAGGTTGAGAAGCACTGCTTTAGTCAATAATTAATTTTTTTCCAAGTATTTTCTACTGTGTGTAAACAATTAATTTTTGTCATTTTGTGAGTTTTTGCCATGCCGGTTTTAACCGGTTTCTACCAATGGTTTTAACCGCGGTAGAAGAGATTGAAAAAGGAGAACTTGCAACAGGAAGTAATTTAATCCATAGAAGATTTCATCGGCCATTCATCACCATTCCTCATCCTATCCACGGAT